>NW_027526335.1:675000-759722 GCF_048455015.1 Haemaphysalis longicornis
AATGTCACAGCGGTGAAGCTCTCGTCTTCCCATAACCCCCCACGACGACATGGATTCCCAGTTGCAGTTTCCTCTCTAGTATACGTACTAAGAAACTCTATGGTCGCCATGCCGCAAGAGTGCTGCAAGCATTGCAAGTACTATCCGCTCTTTGCAGTACCTACAGGTGGCGCTGCGGAAAACGACCATGGCGGACAAGACGGTGATCGGGCTCCTGTAGTAATGCGCGCCAGCACTATCGGCCTATCCGTAGTTCCGCTAACAACAATTAGTTTCTTGAAAAATAAACGTTGCTGAATGCGAGACAACAGTTGATTCGTCTCAGGGTGTCCCGTGCGGCGTAAAAGGAGCCGCGAGCGATTCAATCCGCTGTGCACGGCTCGACGCACGGAAGTGGTTTGAGAACAATCCCGCCTCATTGGGCAAACAGACTTCTATAGGATGTGCACCGCTATGTCTTGGGACATTAGAGAGTTATAGCAGATGGGCAAAACGGTTCCGGTACGGTAAACCGGAGCGCGTGTCCCTGTGCCCTCTCGTCATCACTCGTTTACGTTTTTGCGCTTCGAACGATCTTGCAATGGAATACCAACTTGCCCAGAAGTCCGCCTTAATCAGGTACGGTAACGTCTACCGACAGGACGCCAACGCGCATGCGCAGAACCCTACCGTAACCCGGAGCGAGTTGGCCGGACGGTACCGAGACGTACCGTGTCCGTCGTTCCAAAGCGGACGGCCGCCTTGGAAGAGTTTGGTAGACGTACGCTGGGCTCACACCTAGTAGAACGTAATGTAAAAATGAGATCGTTTAAGAAAAATGATGTTGCAACTAGTGAAATCCGCGTGATTCTGACAGCTCAAGCAGTAAGCGAAATACGGTCCCAACCCAACTGCCATGGCTTAAATTGTGTCGTCGAGCGACACAATAAGACAGCTTCTTTTAGGTTAAACAAAGGCGATCCGGCTACATAACTACTATTAACAGCAACATGGGGCTCATCTACAAATCGGGGCGAGTGAGGAACAGTCGGTATCAGTGCGAGGGACTCTCAAATACAATGAAAAACTAGAAGCAGCCAGCCGTATGTACTGAGAGCCCAGCTTGACCTGTTGGCGCCATCTGTTGAGATGGAGTAGAAGTAAAATGCTTGCTTCATGTTCACGCAGTCGCCAGTTCGAATCTCATCTCCGTAAAGCGTTGGGTATTTTTTTTAATACCGCCTATAGCGCTTTTGAGAACTGAAAACTGATATTTCAGCACAGGAAACACCACAGACTCATTAAGAATTCCCAAACGACGTACAACCCAAGTCGCTACCAGTCACGGTAGCATGTCCGGTAGTTACGGTCTGCTATAACTCTTAAAGGGACACTGAAGTGATTTGTAAACATTGCGGGATTAATAGCGCAAATTGTAGTTCGGAGTCCGTAGGCATTGTTTCGACCACTCTGGCCGCGTTTACGCGAATCTATTTAGTAGAAAAATCAATTCAAAAATGCTGTCCTCCTCTCTTTACGCTCGCCCATTTTCTGTGGCGTTTTCGTGTGACATCAGCAGGAGATGAGCTGGAAAATGGCTGCGCTACTGCACGGTTCGCCGACCAGCCGACCTACCGATCGAGTCAGTCGGCCCAGTTTCGTCCGCCGGCCGCCGACGGGTCGTCGCTATTCGCTCGCTCAATTGAAACTAAGCCACAACACCTTTGTGAACGAAAGAATGTGCCTTTCCTTACTTTGTTAGTTTGTACACTGTGTCAAACTCAGAGTCCGGGTCGCTCCACACAAGCGCTGCACAAGTGCACATGCGACGCTTCGCTGACTTTACGCTAGTAGGAAAATCTAAGGCCAATTGAAGGCGGGAGAAGAGTCAGCGAAGTCAATATAGGTACTAAGAAAATAAAATCACCTGAAACTTTTACCGTACAGCGCAAAACTAGGGAGCAGGAAGCACTTTTTGCGCTAGGTAAACAAGCACAGCGGTCAGCAGCACGACCGCACATCTGCGAACGCTTTTCCGTCAAAGAAATGCAATTGCTAGACGTGAGATATTGTGGAAGTTTGGGGGACACTTACTGCGGGAGTGATATACAACAAATAGTCACATAAAGTACTTAAAATGCTTAAAATAAATAAAAGTGTAAACTGGTCATACATTATAAACCTTATATATCCCAACCTGGCAGCGCCGGCTCGTGGCCTAGTGGTTTGAGGCGCTGGGATTACTGTTTTGAAAGTCGCAAGTTCGAATCCCCGAGGGTACATGTTTTTTTTTGTAAGTTGATTTTTTTGTATGCGGCCAATGTTTTCTGAACTGAGTTCACCATTTTTGGGCCGTAACGTTCACTGCTCCACGAGTGAGATCGCAGAACGCGCGCATACTGACAATGACGCGCTAGCGAGTTCTCGTTGGCGTGCTGTTGCCACAAGCACCGACTGCTTGCGGGCAGTGGGCCCAGGCCTGAATCAGCACACCCTTGGCCTGGTGCGAACTAGCTTTTTACGAACAGACATGAGTGAGGCAAGCTTCGAATATGCGGGAAAAGCGCATGGCATTTGAGAGTCTGCGGTGACGCGGAGGGCGTTCATCCATTGCGTAGGCCTCGTCTAGTGATTTCTACGATTCCAAGCCGCCCTGGGAGGTTTATCTTAGACATTTGACAGCCGACAACATGGCAGAAGCGCGGTACGGCGATAATTGAGAAATCGAGAATGCCCATCCAACAACGCCATCAGATGTCAAGCATGTTGTTTTACAGAACCGAAACCGAAACCGAAACTTTTGATTGCTAACCTTGGGCATCGTCCAATCACGGTGCCCCCCCTCCTGACGTCACAGCCTTTAGTTGGTGCGGCCGCCGCCAACCGCGCATAGTAGTTTTTCTTCTTTCACGCTTTGTGAAATAATTACCGATTTGTCAACCGGATAAACGATGAATAGTGTGTTAATTTGAGCCAGTCTACACAGTGCAAGCAAAAACGGGAGCTTGACAAATTCACTTCAGTGTCCCTTTAAAACGAGCCTTCCCGGCACGGTCCGGTAACGGGTACCGCGTACTGTACCGGAACCATTTTTCCGATCTGCTATAACTCTATTATTGCAGTGTTACATCATCGCAGTGTACATTATACTTGAGGCCTGCTTATTTTTTTCCTGTGTGCATGCTAAGTAGAAGACCATACGCTCCATGCCCGGGAGGTATGTTCGTACTGCGGTGTCTCTCTTGGGTGTAGTAAAACCTAGCTGTGACTTTGGACTGTAAAACCGCGCACACGAGTCTTCCATTGCGTCGTATCAAGTGGTAGGCACACGAACGTGTTAGCACTACATGCAAAAATAATTATATGCCTGTATTCCCACCAGCTGGTGGGGATATTGAAGCGTACATGAGAATAGACATTAGATTACAGTTGCACTCTTGGCTTTTGATAATTAAATTACGAGAAATCTCCTGGCTGAAATTACGTTATGTTGATTTGACTGCCGGTAAGATTTTTAAGTGCGTCGATGCGTATCACCAAAACACAAATGGGGGTTACCAAATGCATTCAAGAGCTCGCATATGAACTACCTGACCCAATGTTATTATTTTTTCTGAAACATCTTGCTTCAATGTAATTATTTATTCTATTCAGTCATTAGGCTATAAACACATCGCCATTTTGCTTCGCGCCACCGCGTCTAAAAAGTTTTCATTTGTCTCTCTATGGAAAATAAAAGCAAGCGGATTGGACAGCCTCTGCTGCTTATATGTTTGAAAGCAGTGTAATCGAGCCAATTTAACAATATATAATCGAAGCTCGGTTGACACATTATGCAGCAATGAATGTAAATAGTATTCACAAGAGATGATCGCTATGTTATGCAAAAAGCCTGCAAAATCGGCGCCCTCCCAGCAAAGTACTATTTATTGTGGCAGCCACAATTCATTACAGAACAATTAAGGCATCACGTACGCATGGGTGGGTCTGAAAGGTTTCTGTTTTTTTTTCTCCGCAGCAGACGCCGATAAGGTCCACAACTTTTTTTATTTGCCCGCAGTTTTTATAGCTTCAATGAAGTTGAGAGAACATGAACGCTTGTTTGGCCTATATTTTCTGATTGTTTATGTAATGGTCGATTTCTACACTTGCGATTACTAGTTTTATTTTGCTTCTGCAAGGCCGCACGGATGGCGCCGGAACGACCGGTCCGCCGATCTCTCCCGGCTTCGTTGTCGCCAGCGTCGCTGGAAAGAGCGGATCGCCGCCGCAGCTGAGGCCGTTGGTCCTGCCGAGATACGAGCATCATCATCATGGATACGACCACCAGGGGGTGAGGGGGAAACGACGCTGGCGGAGGCTTTGGGATTTTGGGCGAGGGGAAACCTCAACTTCAAGGCCATAGAGGTGACGAAGAGGCGACTGGAGTGGTGGTGGAGGAAAAGTAGGGAAGGAATGGGTACGAAGGCGGAGTAATCATACGGATGAGAATTTAGAACAGCGAGGGGAGAAAAAAAAAGGGGGGGGGGTGGGAGTGGGAGCGATGAGTTTTTAAAACAGGGAAGAGGGGGAGAGGGGACGAAGCAAATCTATTAGGATCGCTGGGAGTAGGGCAAGTTTGTTTTATAAAATAGGCAAGTCGGTTGCTGAGAACCGACGCCCCGATTCAAAGGGAGAGCCACTAATCATCATAATCATCAGCAATGCGGCGCGTAATTGCTTGCAGCTGCGGCCAGTGCAGGCGCGGAAAACGCGCGCACGCTCTCGGGAGGAATACTGTTGCGTTCGTCATACTTTTTGAGAAAAACCAGAGCACCGAAATGGAGACAAAAAATTACACCATCTTCCCGTGGGGAACCCTGATGAGGATGCGAAGCATCGTGGCGGTTCCGTGTGGTTCCATTGTGTTGCCGTTATGTTGAGTGATCTGGTTTTTACTAGCGCCAGAGGGAATTCCGCGTCCGGGTCCACACCGGTGGCAAAGGCATGCAAGTGCTGTTGGGTTACGGTGAGTAGGCGGTGGTTCTCGAGGCGCCGAAACTCGTCCATCATGTTCTTGTCGATGTTGTCTCTGTGGTAGAATCGGTAGTCTCCGTCAGCTTTGGTGAGGTAAAGGTTGTTGACATTGGTGCACCGGCTGAGAGCAATGTACACGCCCTCCTCTTCGCAGCTTTGTTGATTGTTGTTGTTGATCCTGATAATTAATGGCGCATACCCAATCAGGGGATCGGCCAAACAACAGAGGATTGTAAAAATGAATGGTACTCTTATCAATTCACGACACGCCTAGGAAGGATAATTTAGATCAGTTGGTCTTGAGAAGAAAAAAAAAACTGGAAAATTAAAGCTAGGATGACCAATCTCAATCATAAAGAGAATCGTTTAGAATTTTCAATGTAGCGCAGGAGAGCAGAGCATACATCCCGGCGGCGAAACCCCGTTTCGGATGCCCCGAACGATAGTATAGCCGGCCCTGTTAGTGATATCCCCAAACTGCAAAGCGGCACCTCCAGGGACTGACGTCTCAGTCGGGAAAAACGTCGGCGTGTCAACAGGTAGTGTTCGACAGACTTGTCTTCGTTGCAATAACTGCACAGAGCTGTTGGCGCCAGACGAGACCTGTGCAAGTACCTATTTAACGTAAGGCTGTGATAACCACCTCTAAGTTGCGTGAAGGGCACCATTCAGGTTTCCATGAGAATTTAAGATGATTAAATTCACTTAATGACAGTAAAACCGATTCTTGCTGTTCTCGGAGTTTCAGCATCCTACGGTACCTAGCTGCTGTTATTAGAGGTGTCGGCTCTACGTCGTCTACTACAGGACCAGAAAGTGCTATCCTTGCTAGAGAGTCGTCTGTCTCGTTGAATGTGATCCCCGCATGACCAGAAACCCAAAGAAGGTTAATTTCAGTGAAGTGAGGTGGCAGGAGTGACCGAAACGTCCGCAGAAGAGGAGTGTCTTTAGGGGAAGAAAGGGCTAAGCATACAGAAAAAGAATCTGAAATTATGATTGGAGATGTAATTGATACATCCAGCTTTCGTAGCGCCAGGACAATTGCCAGGAATTCCGCGAAGAATATCGGGATAAAATCAACCAGACGAACTGAAAAGGACAAGTTAAGGGAAAGGGAAAATATTCCAATACCGGATTTTTCTTCTCGTTGAGAGGCATCTGTATATATTATAGCACCTGGCTGCATGGAGGCCAAATAACCTTAGAGAAGACGATTGAGCAGTCGGGCTAGTAAAAGTTTAGCATTTTTGGGGAAAATGTTCTGGAAATTGATAGAAAGAGGAGAACTCCTGTCTCTATATGGAATAACCTGATTTATTGCTACACCCAACGGAGAAAGGAGGCTCTGTACCAAAGTGCTTTGTGGACATGAGGACCTGGGCCATTGGTGCACCATAAACGCACCTGGTTCTGCAATAAAGATAAACTGCTCCCTGTTCACCTCAGAGCTATAAGCTCTCAGAAAAGTTTCAACAGTCAGTGTCCGGAACCTATTAAGCAGAGGAGGAACGCGCGCTTCCAAGTAGACTACTGCATTTGCTGCATTCTTAGGCAAACCTAAGCAGCAGCGAAGAGCCTGGCGCTCCAGAATAACCAGGCGATGAAGCTTATACGCCGCGGACCCATCGAATAACACGCACCCAAACTCTAAAATGGGGCGAACGTACATCCTGTATATCATAAGAAGGGTCTCTCTGCGCATTCCCTTCTTTCTATGACTGAGACGTCTTAACATCCCAACAGCACGTGCACCTTTGGCCTCAGTGAGGGCAATATGTGGGATCCAGTCAAGTTCACTGGTGTAAATTATCCCAAGGTACTTTAAGGAAGCAACCTGAGGAATTATGCACTGCCGGTAACTGAGCGTAATGTTAACAGGGCCTGAGATCGGAAAAACTAATAAGGAACATTTGTTGACGTTCAAAGAGAGACAAATACTGTCCAACCAGGAGGCAATGAGGTTCAGATATGACTGCATTAAAGCGTAAAGTGATTGATTGTTAGGTGCTGATGCAAAAAATGCAACATCGTCGGCATATACATATGTGGAGACACCAGAAACCACCGGAATATCGCTTACAAGGATGTTAAAAAGAACAGGGGAAAGGACCGCCCCTTGCGGAACGCCCCTAGACTGTGGCCGCTGTGAGGAAGTAACATTAAATTTAACACAACTGAACTGCCTGTCCTTCAGAAATTCACAAATCCAAGCTATAATGTACCTTGGGAAGTTTAGGGCTTGTAACCGGGACAACAACACAGGGTATTCCACGCTATCAAAAGCTTTTGCTACATCTAGGGTAACTAGAGCCGAAAACTGGTTAGTGCGACGGGCTAGTTTAATCCGGCTTTCAAGGTCAATATGCGCACTCCAAATGGAACACCCAGGGCGGAAACCAATTTGTCTCGGGCTAAAGATTCTATAACTAGACACCAATTGCATTTCGACTAATTTAACCACGTTCGATGTCAACGCGATAGGCCTGATGTTTTCAATCAAGAGGCCCTGACCAGCATTCTTAAGTACAGGAAGTATTTTGGCGAGACGCCAGACATCGGGGATCCATGCAAGTCTAATAGAATAATTGATCATGTTAAGTAAATGATTCGGAGCTTCATCATATAATAATTTCAGCATTTCAGTAGTAATGCCATCTGGGCCAGGAGCTGCAGCAGTCAATTTAGTCATGACATCAGCGAGCTCTGAGAGCGTTACCTCTATGAAGTCGTCTACCACGTCTGGCGGGGAAAAGGACACCGCTAAGGAAGATGAAAAACGAGCTTGAAGCCCATCAGCTATCGACTCTAGGGACTCTGAGAGTTCACCTGGAGATAGCACCACAGAGTCTGTATTATCTGGACAGGGTACGGCTTTTCGCGATCGAAGAAAGCGAAAAAGCGCACGCTTATTGTTAGGCTTGGAGAGACACAAAGATCTATCTGTGTCATAAGTCTGTTTAGCATTGGAAACAGCGCGTTTGAATAGCGCTGAAAAATATTTGTAGTTGCACCAGTTAAGCGGGGATAAGGTCTGGCAAAGTTTCTTCCAGGCCGCCTTTCTACGTCTAAAGCTGCGCGAACACTCTTCGTCCCACCAGGGACTAGGCGATACTGACTTCTTCGACATCACTTCAAATAATGACGACTCAGCTGAAGTGGAAAGGGCAGAACAAAGGCCTGTCGCACATTCAGCTTCGTTTTGTGTGACCAGAGAGGACAAGGACTCCTTCAGAGAGATTTGAAACCTTTTATAGTTGACAAAAGATCGGCTTAGGCGGTTAATTAAACGGATGGGACACCCGATGTCAAAAACTATTGGGATGTGGTCACTACTCGACCCGCCATCAATTGTCGACCAAGAAGGCACTGAAACACCTCGAGAAGATATAGTTAAATCCAAAACAGATTGCGTTTGTCCCTTAAAGTAGGTTGGAGAATCCGAATTTATGCATGTTATGTTGTTATCTGTAATCCAATCCAGCAAGCGATTACCGCAAGAATCCGTCCGGAAGCCCCAAGTAACGTGGTGGGAATTAAAGTCTCCTGCAAAGATAATTGGAGGTACAGCCGAAGCAATAGCCAAATCAAGGGGTTCAGAATCAACGACGCCACTGGGAAAGTAAACATTGGCTAATGAAAAAGGGAGGCAACCAGGTAGCTTCAATTCCAGCACAAAATTTCACAGTCAGAGCGTTGAAGTTGGAAGGACACCTTCGCGTTGTGAGCAAACTTTGAAGATATCAAACTTAACAGACTGCCACCTCGGGTTGGTCTGTCTAGCCGAAAGGTGCGGTAATTATAAAGACCAAATTCCTGGTTGCTGCTAAGCCAGGTTTCCTGTAGCAAAATTACGTCTGGGGAAAATTGGGAGCACAAGCAAAGTAAATCTGCAAAGCCTGCCGAAACAGAGCGACAATTCCACTGAGTAACTTTTAGAACCCCTATGATTCAGAGAGACCGGCTGCAGCAACTGCAGCCTCTAATATCTGGCCCTTGGGCTTTGAAACAGATTTACCTTTCTTGGATTTTGCTTTTGGCTGCACTTCCAGGGTTTCGGTACTAGGTGATCCGGAACGCTTACTAGACTGATTTACAGTCTCCATGGGCCAAGCCTGAAGCTCCATGTCCGAGTCTGAAGAGGGCGAAAGGGGGGGCAAATAGTCTGTGTCGGCCGTAGCACCACGAACAGACGAAGTACCAGCCTCAGCGTAAGTAAGATGTTCGGATCCACGCACAGAGGTAGTGAGAGTAGACGAGACTTTAACTGAATCCGAGGCAAGATTAGCTGCTGAGAGCAGCGGACCTTCAGGGGCGGTGGAAACTTGTTGGATCACTTGGGGAGAAGAGGTACACGAAAGCGGAGTGGGCTGCAAATATGGCGCCAGCTGAGTCACCACTGTGCGGGACACGCACTCGATTATGCTGGAAGTTAAGTGGGTGATAACCGAAGTGACACTTTTCTCAACGGCCGCCGCAACCACGGAAGCAAAAGCTGGGTCAGCGAGGGAAGGCTGTTGGATCTTGGCAACCACTTTTTCCACCACGGCAACAATGGTACTGACTACGACTGCGTCAGCGAGTGATGGAGATTGTTTGGCAGTAACTCCAGCGTACCCATGTGTCCTTTCTTTGACAATGGCAACAGCATCCCCGCGCGAGCAGCGACGCTTACCCATGACCTCAACCACTTGGACTTCTTGAGCTCTAGCAGGGCAATTAGAATAGTCAGATGGGTGTGCCGCTCCACACAAACAACATTTGGCATCTTGGGCAGTGCATAGCTCGACAGAATGGCTCTCACCGCATGCGCGACACCGGGGAGACGATTTGCACGCCCTGGATGTGTGGCCAAAACGCCAACAGCTGTGGCACTGAAGAGGCCGAGGAGAGAGAGGTTCCACACGGTAAATGAGTGGCCATACTTTAATCTCCGATGGACATGCGGTCCCTACAAATGTAGCGATGACATATTCTGTTGGCACCCTGTTTTTCTCTACAGCATGGCTGCAACGGTAAACTGACGTGACTCCCACTACCGAAAACTGCTCTAGTACCTCCTGAGGTGTCATCTGAACATCAACACCTCGAACGATGCCCTTCACGCAAGCAAGGTGAGGGGGGATAAATGCACTCACCTGAACTGAGGCAAACATTGTACATTTCAAGAGGTCAGCGACACAGGTCTCGTCTGACGATCGGCACAAGACGCAACCTTTGCCAAACGGGCGAACCTCCGTCATGTGCTCGAACTTCTCAGTAGCCGCTCGAAGTGCCGCCTGTACAGCCCGCGGGTTTTTCAGCCGGATGAATCCGCCGCTTACTGGCACCAGGGCCACGGGGATGCTGCCCACCCCACTGCGCTTTAGGGCTTCCAATTGCAAGTCCTGCGGACGAATAGAGGCCGCCCAGGGGGAACTCCCCCGGCCAGGAGACTCAAAAGACATCCAGGCGCGGAAACCAGCAACCTGAACCAGGAAAGCGAAAAACCAAGCGGCTTAGAAGCAAGCGACCACGCTGACAGACACGTCAGCTCACGCACTGCGACAATCCTTCTCGTTCTTCTTCTTCTTCGGCGGTTCCCCTACGGGAAGATGACGACGGTGGTTGAACGCGAACCTATCTCGTGATGGATTCTTTGGTTGGCCAATCCCTAAAGGCATCCTGCCACAATCAGCATCAGAGGCGCTGCGGACGGGGCTGGTTGAGCTGCAAGGCGCGTGGCGCTTCCCGCCACAGCTTTCCCACGGGAAATTCAGCATCCCCCTCTAAAGTTTTCAGTTCGTCGTTTCCGTTGACGTTCAGCTTCGCGTGCCTTCGTTGTATCAGTAGCTCCTTGACGTAGTTTGAATGAGTCAAGGACATAAGGCGCGTTCGTAGCACTTGCTCCTGCCCCGGATTTGTAGCGTAGTGGGAAGAGCACCGCGTACCTCCCGTTGCGGCCAGAGAGTCGTGGGATCGAAACCGGGCGCCGCTAACTATTTCTTTTTTTTATAGTGTAGTATTGCGGAGCTGTGGGTGTAAGGAGGAGAGTTGCGCATGCGCAGTGTGAGTGTGGACGGCGCCGCCATCAACGACGGAGGACCAGGCGAGCCTAAGAAATGCTCCGCATTTAAAAAGCACACCCTTTAACTTCTGATGGCACTGCAGTGTTTTTCGTTCGTGTGCAGTGGCTCGAGAATTGAACAATGAGCTGGTTGCCAAGAACACGCATTTTTCGACGCAGTCATGGCTGAGTCATTCGCGCAATTGAAGCTTGTAGAAAACAATAAATATACCACCAGAATATGTCTCCAATAATATATACTGACTGCAAGCACTACTGTGCGCTGGAATAATTAGTGGCAGAATTCTAATATTCATAAAAATTACGAAGGTAGGCAGCTCCAACCATTCTATAGGCCAGTTGCTCTAGCACAACAACGTTGGAGGCCCAATTTTTTTGTTGTGTTTTTTCTCAAGCACCTCAGTGCTTGTAGAACCCAAGCGGGCAGCTCTGAACATAGTTTTGGGCGTGACCCAGGTGTCCATCGTTATTTGCTCAAGTTACTGCACCATACATGCAAAGCTATGTCGGTGAGGTGACGTCGGAACATACGGGAGCTGGCGCTAGCTAGTGTGCGCCGAACACGCAATTATCTGGCGCCGCATCGCCAACAGAATTGTTTTCAGCTGGGCTCGTGCGGCATAGCGACAAAGCAAGCGTGGGAGCGAGGAAAGGGACCCGACCCTTCGCTCCCGACACCTTTGCTGCGCATGTCCGTCTCTTTTCCCCGGCTGCTGCCAGGTGACGGCACCGGTGTCTTCGGCCGTGCATTCCGCGGTTCGCATTTCAATTGTCCGTCACTGTACAGGCGGCCACAGAATAAACCGGACCAAGCGAGCGGTGCGCGAAAACTATCGGCGCGACGCCTTCCGGCCCAGCGCCTGCTGTCGAGATAGTGGAGGGCGCATGCGTGTCCCTTCCTTGCTAGAGGTGGGCGCCGCCATTTGCTTTTTCTAACCGGGCGCTAGCGCCGCCTATGAAGCGACCGCCGAAACCTCCGCGCTCCGTTCTTCCCGTGCGTCTGCTCGGTATCCGCGCATTACCGTGTGAACCGTAGTGCTTTGGCGTTAAGTTAGCGGTTGCAGTGCTTGCGTGTGTGTGTGTTGTTTTGTTTTCATCATCTGCGGACGGATTTTAGGTCTTAATTTGCTGCCAGAGCGGAAAATGCCGACACCGGCTGTTGCGAGCAGCAGTAGCAGTGTGGTGGTGGTGCCGGTGGTGCTCCGCAGTTCCGCGATGCAAACGTACCGGTATGGCACCGACTGACATAGAAATCGATATCGGGGAGTAAATACGTGTTTTTAATGCCACCGTGCTTGTTATGTTCACCGATTAGTCATGTTTACGGAAGCGAAGACGTCGAATGCGGCGCGCGCACAGCATATGTGGGTCACGGTGATCCGTGCTCGCGATGGACTTTCGACGAGGCGATTGCTACGCTGTTGACATTGCAATGCAATATAATCTTTCTTAACTAGACTCATGACGGTTACTGACGAAATGAAATTACCTGGGCGGAAAAATAACACGACCGCACAACCAGTCAAATTACTATTCGAAGGTTGAGCGAAGGTTCGGGCGAGTTAACATAGGTTGATCATAATCCTGATCATGATTGACATAACTGTGCGCAGCGCATGTGGCCTGTCGCTCGGAGCCCACCTTTGTGAAACCGCTGCTTGCTCCACAAATGCTTTACGCGACCAGGAGTAACTGTTTTCTAATTGTAATACTTTAGATTCCGTGAAAACGCAAAAGGATTAGAAGCTTTTCCTTTACCGCGTTGTGAACAGGCTGAGCTATTTTCCAAATGCTGCGTTCACGCGTATCTCGAGCTGCGTTTCCACATAGAGCTGCCTGCTTATCCTGCTATCGACCAGCAGTGTGCGATGGAGAAAGTTATCCTTTCAAATCGTTTGGCAGTGTAATGCGTTGGCCTGAAAAAAAGTAAACAAAACGCCTTGATTTTGAAGGTTAGATTAGATGAAAAGGGGATTGTTTAATGCCAATCGGCTGTAATGACCAAACAATATATGGTATTTTAAATTGACTACAAGGAACCAGAAGTTATTTTAATGCTGTATTGTATCGGCGCTCGTGAAAGATCCCCAGGTGGTCAAAATTAACCCGGAGCCCTCCACTACGGCACGCCTCATCACCCATGAAGCGTCGGGGCGTTAAACACAATAATGAATGAATGAGTGAATCAATCAATCAATCAATCAATCAATCAATCAATCAATCAATCAATCAATCAATCAATCAATCAATCAATCAATCAATCAATCAATCAATCAATCGATCGATCGACCGACCGACCGACCGACCGACCGACCGACCAATGCTGTATTGTAAAGGATAAAGTTGCTTCTAACATTTCAGGGGGTTCCGTTCCCTGTCGCAGCTTTGCGTGTGATAAAGGATTACACTTACACTTTCTCCTATCAAGCGAGTTGATAGGAGAAAGTGTAAGCCGGTGCTCGCCTGCTAGTACCAACCTCGCATATATAATGAATTATCATGAGCTAGCCTTGCCTTCTCAAATTATTATTGAACCTTCATGCGGATCGGTCCTTCACATGAATGTGCGCTCAGCATGCTCCAAGGAAGATGATATAGCCCTTTTCTTGAACGAGTTTTCCTTTAAATTTGATGCTGTAATGTTTTCAGAAACATGGTACTCAGATGACTGTAAAAAGATTAAGCTTGTTGGTTACGACACTTTTTTCGTCAACCGCTCAAACAGAAGAGGTGGTGGTGTTGGTATTCTGGATTTGAGGGAACTGAACTATGAATTGGTCCACCAATTTACTAAGATTACTGAAGACTATGAAACACTAACACTGCGAAATAAAAATCGGGCAATTTCTGTTCTCTATCGCCCCCCAACTGGTAATAGTACTCGTTTTCTAGAATATTATGAAAGCCTATTAGATTTTGCTCCAAAAAACCATATTGAACTCATAGGTGGTGGCAATTTTAATTTTGACGTGTTACAAGAAACCCCCTACAGTCGGGATTTTGGTACTGTTTTACTTTCGTCTGGTTTTAATAATGTTATTTCCACCCCTACCCGCATTACACGCTCAACTTCATCCGCACTGGATCTTATCGTAACGAACGTCTATAAACCTGTTCACAGCGCCGGAACCATTGCCTGCGATATCAGTGATCATTGTGCAGTCTTTCTAACATACCGTAACGGGAAAAGTGATACTATTTGAGCAAGGGAAGAGATAACCATGCAGTGCATTACAAAAAATAAGCTAGAATCCTTCAAAAATGAAATCTTGCTTCAAGACGCCTGTCATAGCGGAATCTAACCCAAATGATGCTACCAATACATTTTTTAGTATCTTTGCGCCAATTTACAACAAACATTTTACTTTAACACGTTAAAGTCTTCACGAAAAGCTAGAAAACCATGGATTACTCGAGATCACCTAAAAATTATAAAAGAAAAAAATCTCCTGTATCAGTCCTTTCTTCGTGCAAGATCAAAAAAGGCGCTAAAACAATTCAAAAGCGGCAGGAATCACGTAAATGCTGAACTTAGACGCGCAAAGAACACCTACTATGAACAGCTGTTCTCGAATGCGACTGAGCAGAGGCCACACGCCGTATGGAAAATTATAAACAGTGTAATTTATTTGATTGATTGTGGGGTTTAACGCGCCGACGCAACGCAGGCGATGAGGCGCGCCGTAGTGGAGGGCTCCGGATTAATTTTGACCACCTGGGGATCTTTATCGTGCGCCGAAATCTCGTACACACGGGCGTTTTTGCTTTTCGCCTCCATCAGAAAAGCTGCCGCCGCGGCCGGGAATCGAACCCGCGACCTCGTGCTCATAAACAGTGTAATTAGTCGAGGAGATAAAAACAAATGTGATTCCTCTACCATATTCGTTAATGGAAAGGAAATGAAAGGCAGTGCGCTGGTCCATCATATGAACCACTATTTCGTGAATGTTGCTTCCGCCCATGACGATAATCCTCAAGAAGTAATATTAGGCCGCCCCAATTCCGAGTGCATATTTCTACAGCCCACCGATGAAAACGAAATATATAGCGCGTTTATGTGTCTCAGAAATAGTAAAGCTCTAGACATTTATAACCTGCAAGTTACACCTGTTAAATACGTTTTGTCAGTAATTACCCCAATACTGGTACATATTTTTAACCAGGTATTGTTGTCGGGCATTTTTCCCGACAAAATGAAAAAAGCCAGGGTTTCCTTAATCTATAAAGGTGGCGATAGGAACTTACCAAATAATTACCGCCCTATCTCAGTCCTTCCAGTTTTCTCCAAAGGGCTTGAAAAGGTAATTTTAAGTGCAATGCACTTCTTAAGCGACCCTGAACCTGCGTCCACCGGCGATGTCCGCGCACGTGGAGATGGGCGCGCGCAGCCTGGCCGCTGACATGGCACATACCCACGTGGGGGATTGGCCAGGAATCTCCTCGTCTTCCTTGGCAACTGGGGGAGATGGGCGCGCGCTGCCTGGCCGCTGACATGGCACATACTCACGTGGGGGATTGGCCAAGAATCGGGCGTGAGAAGGGCTAATGCACCTGCTTAAAGGAGTACTGACACGAAATTTCAAAGCTGAGATCCGCTCTAGCAATCAAGTACAACGACAACACAAATAGGTGTCTGTGAATAAATGCATCTTTCTTTCTTTGTAGTTGTGTGTTTGTGTGTGATCTCTCTTTCGTGAACATTACCGAACCGCGCAAATTCAACTCGTGCATTCGCACTTTCACATTCTTCCCCTGGGGGAAATGCGGGGAATTTTACTCGAATATCAAACTTCTTTGAGAAACATAGCATTATTACTGACGCACAATTTGGCTTTAGGAAAGGCAAATCAACAGAAACAGCACTTACAGCATTAAATGAAGATATCTTGCAAAATTTTGAAGACAACAAATACTACGTTGCCATCCGACATTCGACTGCCTCGACCATGCCATTTTAACCAAAAAGCTTGAAAATTACGGGATACGAGGAAAGTGCCTAGATGTGCTTAAATCCTATATGAGTGCCAGAACTCAGTGTGTGCAAATTAATAAACACAAGTCGTCCCACTTGGAGATACGCCGAGGTGTTCCTCAAGGCAGTGTACTTGGACCACTTTTATTTAACACTTACGTAAATGACATAGTAGACATTGATAGTGATGCTAAATTGTTTATATACGCTGATGATAGCACACTCCTGTTATCTGGTCCTAACGTTAACAATTTGATTCAATGCTGCAACAATGTTCTAAAAAAGCTATCTAACTGGTCCAAAATGAACCGCATCGGTATTAATTATACGAAAACCAAAGCAATTATATTTCGCGCAAAAAACAAAGTTGAACACAACCTTTACATAGACGATAAAAAATAGACTTTGTTGACAGCCATAAAATCCTCGGTGTGCACTTCTCCGGTCTCACGTGGGATACTCATGTAAACTACCTGTGCAAAAAGGTTTCTGTTACAACTGGAATAATCTCGCGTTGTCGTAATTTGCTCCCAACTAAAGTAAAACTTCAAATTTACTATGGCTTATTTCAATCATACCTAAATTATTGTACACTGATATGGGGAACCACATCTAAAACCAACTTAGGTAGACTTTTGATTCTTCAGAAAAAAGTGATTCGCCTTATAGCAAAAATATTGAGCCCTTGACCACTACTAAAGGCTTATTTGAACATTTTAATAATGTTCCTGTGAATAGTATGTACCGATTTCGTCTACTTCAAATGTTCTGCTTCTCCACTGCCTACACTGCAAACTACTTATCATCTGCAGCCAAAATACAACGACGGACTGCTAATATAAAACACACGAAATGCAGACACTTGGGCCATCCCTCACTTTCGTACATTCTATAAATACCAGACACTGAAATATAACCTACCTATTGCACTGAATGAATTCTCTCACAATGCTTGTTGCAAAAGTCGGAAAGAATTGCGCTCATTTTTTGCGCATAATTGAATTGATCGCTTGTTTTCCTTTTTTTTTGAAACCTTGAAAATTTTGCTTGTTCGCACGTTTGAGAGTGAATTTAGGAGTTGTTCTTGTTTTATTCTTGTTTTATACATGTTTTCTTTGGTAAAGCAACACCCAGTAATGCGGATGTATTTTTGGTTATATCTATATACCGGAACATTTGTCCAATTCGTTGGGAAATGTCTGTACCTCCAATTGTACCTGTATGTACATTTTATGTATATATTTTATATTTTATTTTACCTTTATATTTTATGTATATATTACCTGTATGTATATTGTATGCACCTGTAGACATTTATAGGAATTGTATAGAAATTTGTGTGTGTGTGTGTGTGTGTGTGTGTGTGTGTGTGTGTGTGTGTGTCAAGTGCACAGTTCTTAGTTGTATCTACTTGCCTTAAAGTGGCCTCCTGGGCCCTGTCAAGCTCGACGCGTAGCTTTTAGCCCAGGAGACCATCCAGTTCTGTATAGGTTCTGGAAAATAAAATTGTATTGTATTATAAAAAAGGGATTTTGCTCCGTCTGCTTGCCGTCCAAGTGCACCCAACAAACCCTGGAGTTGGTCGTTGGCACAAAGTCGTTGCGATTTATCAACGGCATCCACTGATATCTCAACTCAGTGTGCGTTGGGAAGCGATGCAGCAAAAACACGCCGCAACCGCACTGCATTTTCCCCAGGCAGTGCCGTGCACATGCGTGCTGTCAGCGACTGTTTCTCGCTTTCTCTGGTTGTTCAATAACCCACCACCGCGCAGATCTGACCAAGCTACGTTTGCGCCGTGAACGGCATCGCAGCATTGGTTAAAAAGAAAGGGCCCATCTCCCCGCGAGGGGGACTCGAGTAAATGCGTCGCATAGGGGGTGGGTGTATTGCGTTAACGTTTAGTGTTTGGGGAGTTAGTGGTAGTGAATGCGTTGTATCAGCAGCTTCTTGGCGTAGTTTGAATGAGTCAAGGATATAAGGCGCGTTCGTAGCCTTTCATTCTGTGTCGGTTTTGTGGCGCAGTGGGAAGAGCACCATGTACCTCGCGTTCCGCCCACAGGTAGTGAATGCGTTGTATCAGCAGCTTCTTGAGAGAGAGAGAGAGAGAGAGAGAGAGAGAGAGAGAGAGAGAGAGAGAGAGAGAGAGAGAGAGAGAGAGAGAGAGAGAGAGAGAGAGAACAACTTTATTTAGCCACACAAAATTGCGGCGACTACGTGCCGGATGGGGTGGTTCCCTCTTCACGGGACCCATATGCTTCCGCGGCTGCCTGGCCCCTGGAGATCAGGACGAGCTGGTCTTCCAAGGCGGGGCTGGTTAGCAAGGTCTCCCATCGCTCGTTAAAGGGTGTGGGAAGGGTGATTGAGGGTTGGGTAAGGGGTGGGGGGATTGCCTCGGTGAAATCGCACTCTCCGATGACGTGCCGGAGCGTGCCCAATTGCCCGCAGAATCTACACTCTTTCTTGTATATCTCGGGGTACATTCTGCTTTGGAGATAGGGGTGCGGGAAGGATCCTGCTTGTATTTGGCGATAGATCGTTTGCTGTGCTCTGCTGAGCGACTTGTGCGGGTCAGGGTACCGCCGTCTGCCTTCCCTGTAGTGGCTGGTGATTTCCTTGTAGGTCGTTATGGCCTGCGGCTCGTGCTCGCCTGCCCGGTGTTCAAGTTCTCGGGCAAGCTGGTGGGCGAGTTCGTTGCCCTCCAGCCCTGAGTGAGCCGGTGTCCATGTAAGTTCGACTTTCTGCTCGGGTATGCGGCGTATTCCTCCCTCTAGTATTCTGAGTGCCGTCAGAGACACCTGCCCTTTTCTATAGCTGGCATACGCTTTTTGCGAGTCCGTGATTATTTTGCTCGCGTTAGGCAACGTGAGCGCCAAGGCTATTGCCGCCTCTTCCGCTTCTTCCGGGAACGCCGTTTTGACAGATGCGCACGTCGTAGTTTGAATGAGTTAAGGATATAAGGCGCGTTCGTAGCCTTCCATTCTGTGTTGGCTTTGTGGCGCAATGGGTAGAGCACCATGTATCTTGCGTTCCGCCCGCAGGGTCGTGGGATCGAAACCAGGCGCCGGTAAGTATTATTTTTTTATATAGTGTAGGGGGAGCGGTGCGGACCTGTGGTTGAGAGCGAGGAGGGTAGCGTGATGCGGGAGAGGAGGAGTGGGGGAGAGGGCGCACCTGGAACGGCTGTTGCGGACGCCGAGGCACGCCGACAACGCGGGGTGACATCGTGAGGTAAAGAAATGCTCGGCATTTAAAACAGTTGAAAGTTCCGCAAAAACTGAGCACACGGTGCGAAATACTCCTGAACTTCGCAGCGGAGCACACCGTGCCGAGCGATGTTAGCAGCCCAGCGCGCACAGGCAACGCTGGTCGGCCGCCGAGAGAACTGGTTTGAGAGTATTTTCCTCCTTTCCCGGCTGCTTATGGAAAATGGTGTATAGTTTGAGCATTTCGGTTTTCTTGATTGCGGCTGCAGCACTTCGTTTCTCTCGAATGCGACGCGAGGCGGCGCCTACCGAGCGGCGTGATGCTTGGCAGCAGCCGGCAGCGTGCGCTATGCGCTGATGCCGCGTAACTGTGAGTTCATCTGAGAATATCAAAGACGATAGTCTTTCTTGGGCTCCTTAAACCCAGAAATTTTGGTCTGTCTGTATGTCTGTATGTCTGTGACTCGATTCAGCCACCCGGCCAAAGCAAAACAATGCCTGCGTAATAGTCTTATATAGATAGATAATAGATAGAACCAGATAGAACCAGATAGAACCAGAACCAGATAGAACTGCGTAATAGATAGAACCAGTATTTTCTCGCACAAAGAAACACCAATTTTCCCCTTTTGCTTTGTCAATAAATGAGTGGAATTCACTACCTGCTAGCGTTGTCGCACACTCTCTGCAATCAACTTTCCAAACTGCGTTACTTGCTTTTCTTGAAACCGATAACCAATTTTAGTCATTGTAATCTATTGCTTGTGTAAAAAGTACTGCTTTCGCAATGTGTTTGCTCTGTGAATATTTGTTGCGGTCTATTCTGTATTTTTTGGAATTAATTATATTCCTGTACCCTGCATTTTTTGAAGCAATTTGTTGTTATTATTACTGCTGTATGTCACCCCCCTTATGTAATGCCCTATTGGGCCCTTAAGGTATATAAATAAATAAATAAATAAATAAATATAGTCACAGCTAAATCTACCCGTCTATGTCCGGTGTAATGTTCATACTTCTCAACATTGTTAAAGAAGAACAAGACATTACGCAAATATGAGACAAGAAATCAATGCAGAAGTGATATTTGCAGCGTTCCTTTATAAAAATTCAAACATGCTTCACTTTTGCGAAATTAAATACTTCATCAATTGCAGAAAAAGAATTCACTCCGCCGTCGCCTGCTGTCGCCCGCGCCACTATAGCTTCTGGCGCCATTTTAACAAAGCAACCGGCAACAGCTACGCAAGGTTCCACTATATAGGTTCCACGTTCTGCTTGCAACGCACGTGGAGTAGGGAAACGCGGTTCTATAAACGTTGAAGTAGGGCGCATCGATTAACGCGCGTCTTCGCCTTACGGCAGCGTTCGCATCGATACGGCCGGTTTGGAGCACTGGAACGCGGGAAATTTAGAATGATTTAAGCAAACATTTGGCGTCTTTACCTTGGGAGGAGCGCGACGCAAGAGGAACAACATGAGAGGTGAGCGGTAAAGCGAAGGGAGGCATTTACTTCGCAAAAGCCGATAAAGACTATCGTCTTTTGACGGCATTTGCAACGAAAGGAGCAGATACGCGGCCAATTTTTTGTTCGGCGCTCTTCTTATCACTATATTGACTGGAACACAAACTGGCGTTGAAGAACGTCTACGATAAAGATTCCCACGTGACTGAACTAGTGCTGGTCGTTATGAACACACAGTTGATAGCAAGAACTGAAAACAGCGATGGTTTATTCGCTTCGGAAGAATGGAGTGAAATACACAATTGTGCGTTGCAAGTGAATTGCTATCGAAAAGCAATGAGGCGTTTCCTTCCATGTCACCCATTGGACAGTGATAGCTATGAAGCGCATAAAGCAAGTAACTCGTCCTGCATGGCCAGATTCGTGAAGAATGCCGTCCCGCGTCCCCATCGAGCAACTGAGGCACATCGTGCGACTTTTCATCGAAGGGACTACTCAGCGGGAAATTTGCCGCCTCACCGGGAGGTCTAGGACTTCTGTAAGCCGCATTATTCAAGCTTACCGCGATGATCAGGGCAGACTCATTGACGCAGAGCGCAGCGCGCGGCTTAAGGTCACCAGTGAGGAGCAGGAACTACTGATTGTCGCAGCCGCTGTGGCAGATCCCTTCCTGTCTGCAAAAGAAATTCGACAGGAGCTGTCATTGAATGTCTCTTGCGAGACCATTCGAAGACGATTGAAGGAGGCGGGACTCAAGAGTTGCGTGGCAGCGCAGAAACCGCACCCGACGGACCGCCACAGGCCGGAAAGGCTGGAGTTCGCCCGGGGGGTGGAGCAGTGGACAACGGACGAGTGGAAGGAAGTTATATTCACAGACGAATCGACTTTCTCCACTCGCTGGGATCAACAGCGGCGTGTTTGGCGTCCGATAAGCTGCAGGTACGAAACTGAACTGTGAAACGTAGCTGGTAATGTGCATTCTAGACGATACATAAACCACTATAGCGCAAGAGGTCAAATTGGGAGCACGGTTTAATGTGACAATTGCTGAGCATTCCTTGGGGGGTACCGAGTGCAACGCTAAGCGTAATTGTTATTAAGGCTAGCAATTCATAACTGCCTGTTAATACCTATATTTCGGAGCAACCGATGTACAATATCCCTGTAAATTTTATTCAGCTGGGTTCATTTGAAACGTTTTAATCGTAGTTTTATAAGCACCGTTTGTGAAGCTTGTCGCTGTTTTTTGACGAAACACTTCAGGTGACCCGCATCAGCTAACGGGGCATTTTTTAATTCCCGCAATAGAAAGTGGATGAAATTGAAGCACAGTTTTATACAGGATACTGTTCGCCTATACAGGATGCTCGCCTAACTATCAAACACGGCGAGTGTCCTTTCATTGATTTAGCTAGTATACCCTCCGAATATCTTGGGGGGAGATATCCTTCTTGAATGTATTTCTGTATTGAGAATACGAATTCGCTTTATTCATTTTTCAGATATATATCAGCCAAGCTACAACCAAAGCGTCCTTTCCAGCGGGCGGTGCTCCGTCAGCGTATGGGGCGCAATGAGTGCGGACGGCCTGGGACCCCTCGTCAGAATTTCTGGGCCATTCAATTCTTCCCAGTACTGTGACATTATTACCACAAGTCTGTTCCCCTACGTCCTGGACGGCCCGTTCATGGACGGGTGCTTCATCCTGAAACAGGACCGAAGCCCTGATTGATTGATTGATTGATTAAAGGGTTTAACGCGCCGACGCAACGCAGGCGATGAGGCGCGCCGTAGTGGAGGCCTCCGGATTAATTTTGACCACCTGGGGATCTTTAACGTGCGCTGAAATATCGTACACACGGGCGTTTTTGCTTTTCGCCTCCATCAGAAAAGAAGACTGAAGCCCTGTCAACACAGCACGATTCGTGAGCTCACTGCTTGAGGACCACGCGGTGCGACAGCTGTGGTGGCCTCCGTGCGGGGCAGACCTAAATCTGATAGAAAATGTGTGGGGGATTATGAAGATGAATCTCGCTAAACGAAATGACTGCGGTCGCACGGCGGACGAGTTGTGGCAGGCAGTGGAAGATGAATTTTGGGACGGGAGCCTGCGCTCCCGTACCGAAATCATAAAGTCGCTTTATGAGTCGCTCCCCCGACGCATTCGTGATTTTATCGAAAACGACGGAAACTTCACACACAATTAATCACGGGAACCACTCGGAAAATCACCGATGTTTTTTTTTTTGTTCCGAAGCGAATAAGCCATCGCTGTTTTCAGCTGTGTGTTCGTCGCCTAACTGGCCTAACGACTACCACTGGTTCAGTCACGTGGGAATCTTTATCGTAGTCTTTCTTCAAGGCCAGTTTCCGTTCCAGTCAATAAAATGATAAAAAAGAGCGCCGAACAAACATTCTCAGATGAACGCACAGTTACGCGGCATCAGCGCGTGGCGCACGCTGCCGGCAGCTGCCAAGCATCACGCCGCTCGGTAGGCGCGCCTGTCAAGGCGCCAACGCGCGTCGCATTCGAGAGGAATGAAGTGCTGCAGCCGCTGCAGCCACAATCAAGGAAACCTACATGCACAAACTATAGGGAGGGACACGCATGCGCCCTCCGCTATCTCGACAGCAGGCGCTGGGCCGGAAGGTGTCGCACCGATAGTTTTCGCGCACCGCTCGCTCGGTCCTGTTTATTCTGTGGCCGCCTGTACATAGGCCAGAGTGAACGACGCTTTGACTACCGACTCAGCGAGCACAGCAACAATGTGAAGAACGTAGTAGGCCAATGGCTGGCGACGCACTGCACTAAATGTGGCTTAAGTTCAATGTGAAATAAATGTGAATTTATGGCAAGCAGAAAGATGAACTCATGCGCGAGATCATATGGCTCGAGCGATTGCGAACGCGCAGGACTCGACATCGGTGGCTCAGTGGCTAAGGCGTTGTGCTGCGGAGCACGAGGACTTTGCGGGTTCGATGCCCTGCCGCGGCGGCCGCTTTTCTGATGGAGGCGAAAAGCAAACGCCCATATGATCGAGATTTCGGCGCACGTCAAAGATCTCCAGGTGTACAACATTAATCCGGAGCCCTCTACGGCACTCCTCATTGCCTGTGTTGCGTCGGTGCGTTAAAAGCCTACAAGCAAAACGCGCAGGGCCAATGCGTCAGCACTTCTTCAGTAGCACTGTCAAGGAACCAGCTCGATTCGCTGTGCCGAACATCACGGGACTACATATAAGTTTGCACACGTGTCAAATTTTACGTGTGTGCACTTCATTAACATCTTGCATGTAGGAACCCTTATCGTAACACAGCCTTCGTAAGGCGGCAACCCTTGCCTGTCTCAGCGCTACTTCATCGTTGCGATATTGTACCAACAAGCCCAAACTGGCACTCTCGTCAATTTCTTTTGTCAGGCCGGAGCGGGGATAGTTCCAGCTAAGCACGGTTTAAAATTTTTAGATGCGACTGCATCTCATTCACTCGCCTTGTCCCTGCATCCGACGTCGTCGGCGTTGTCGTCGGCTTCCGCCCCTCCCCCATTCTCCACGCCGCGCCAGCTGCGCTCTCCGCCACTCACCCCCTCTCCTCTCCGATAGCGAACACTCTCTCGCGAGGGGCATTGGATTGGATTAAATTGGGTTGGCTTGGATTGGCTCGGCTTGGCTTGGCTTGGCTTGGCTTGGCTTGGATTGGATTGGATTTGGATTGGATTAAAGTGGATTGTGTTGGATTGTGTTGCGTCATAGCCGCGGCAGACGCACTGGCGCCATATAAAACGCGGTGCCTGCGCCGCTCCGCTCCATCGTTCCAGCGCCGTTCCTCCGCTGTCCAACGCTGCAACATGAACCCCCTATGCGTCGCATCTACACAGGGGTTCCCGCGAGGGCAGGTGGGAGTTTTTTTTTCTTATTTTGTAGGCAGATGTATGTTGGATTATTTTTGACGGTTCTAGGGTGGTATCCTGCACGGGTTGTCTTATCCTATCTTTTGCGTTAGCGTCCCTTTTTATTGTTTGCTGCTTTATTTGTGCTCGAACACCTTGTATTCTTTTTAGCAAGGCGTCGGGCGCAACGATGGTCGTGTCTCTTCTCTGCGTACTTGTCATTTACTCCTGCTTGTTTGGAACCTCTATCGTAATATGCTTGAAAATCTTTTATAAGTAAGCATCGTACGCAGGAGCGACTGTTATCTTTGCATGTCAGCTTCGGTCTGGAAAGAATCTTTCTTGAACGATTCATGTCCGAATGATGATCCTTCGTTGGCCGGCAGTGGTTTAGTCCGGGCTAGAGAACGTACAGGGATGCGCCAAGAACGCAAGGCAGCTATCAGTCCAACATGTCGTATGATTTACAGGAGGGGGCCCACGAGAATGCCCGGATATTTGCAGGAGATGTGATCCAGCTGGTTCAAGAATAAAAAAAAAAAAGCCGTAGCGTTGAGGCTGAAGAAGCTGTTGGCTTGACCGTTGCGCCGGTATCGAGAGGACTCTGACGCAAACTAGATGGCTCCAGTGCGGTGGGGTTTCAGGAATGGGTGAAAGGTGTGAACCTGGGTGCCCAGGTGCCCTACAGTCAGGGACTTGGGCTGCGGTGTGCTGCTGCTTTCTCCTCCATAGTAACAGTGTTGTGTGGGGATTCCAATTTAAAAGGAATGACAGTGGTTTGGCTGTGCCAACCACGGATTACTGAGCGAAAACGGCACGCATTGCTCCTCATGAAGAGTTGCTGGGTACATGCTACTGTGCAGCTACGGAACTTCGGTAGGCTTGAGAGTACACACATAGGAGAGTAGCACACTAGGGGTTTGGACTAGTCGGTTCGTCAAGCACACCGGATTCCCAGGAAGGGGCATTGGATTCCTGTAGTCGACCCCCCTAGTGCTTGCGCTCTGAGTAATTGATGGACGTATTTGCTATTTTTTTCGTGCATGCCCTAGCGTGTACCGTGGGCGGTGGAACAAGTTAGATACGCTCTTGCGAAAGGCGTATAAACAAACCCTGGGTCTGCCCCCTACACCTCCACGGATCGTCTCCTCAAGCTTGGGGTGCACAACACTGTGGACGAGCTGATTGAGGGCCACCTGCTCAGTCAGCGCTACCGGCTAGCAGGGACGGATGCAGGCAGGGCCCTTCTGCTAAGACTGGGCATAAACATCCCTGATCGCTCTCTTGAAACCACAGTAGACATCCCTCGCGAACTACGCCGAAACATCAGAGTGGCCCCGCTGCCCAGACACATGCACCCGCAGTTCCACGAGGGTCGGAGAGAGGCGCGAGTTAGAGCCCTGGAGAAAAACTACGGCTCAAACGATATGGTTTATTATACGGACGCCGCAGATTATGCAAGACGAGGAGCCATGGTAGCGACTGTGACAAAGAAAGATAGCCAGGCCACGAGCCTCACTCTCAACAAAGTCTCGACGCTACAGGCCGAAGAGGTAGCTATTGCGCTGGCAATAACGCGGACCCCAGCGGAAGTGATAATCACAGATTCGCAGTCAGCGTGTAGGAGCTTCCTCCAAGGCCGCATCTCGTGCATCGCCATGAAGATCCTCGGCCAGAACCCTCCGAAGAAAAGGGTATCGATTGTCTGGACACCAGCTCACGCTTCCCTCTGCGGTGATGTCTTTGCTCATGAGACTGCTCGAGGTCTGACCAGCCGAGCGCCGCGAGAAAGTTGGCTTGAGACAGCGATCCCTGTAACTTCATACCAGGAGGTGACCCAATTCTACAGGCTCACCAGGCTTATGCTACCCGCTGGCCACCCCTCCCTCAGCAAGGCAGAGGAGCGCTCCTGGCGTCTCCTCCAAACCAACACGTTCCCCCACCCGGCCAAACTCCACTTATTCTGGCCAACAATATACTACTCACAGTGCCAATTCTGCAACGCGCCCTGCACCTTGTATCACATGGTGTGGGAGTGCCAGCTTAACCCCTCACTTTCCCCGATATCTAATCCCTCGATTGAGCAGTGGGAGGAAGTACTGGCCAGCTCTAGCCTCGAAGAGCAGCTTCGGCTGATCCACCGGGCTGAGGCGGCTGGACGCTCCAACGGGATCCTGAACTGAGGAAACCGCCCGCTTGACTCCTCTCATTAAATAAAGTTTATTCTCTCTATCTCCTCCTTATAAAATGTATACTACTAAGGGTGTGTGGTACTCTGTAGGCATGCGTCGCTTGGCTGGAGCAACAGCGGGGGAGCGTTTGAATCTCAGGTGCAACATTTACCTTTGAGGTTTTACGACGTCAACCAGTACTCGTGGCTTGACCTACATGAGGACTTCTTCCAATGTGTACCGTTCAACGACCTTACACCCCAACACGTGACGTTAGGCCTAACGCACTGTATTTATCTATAATGTTAGGCTACCTTTTGCCGACCCTTACGACGTGCCAAGCAACGTCTCACTCGTTGTGCGTCGAGCTGCGAGTGTTGGGTGACGACCTCAACGCGTGAGGTTAGGCCTAGCGGCGGGCCGGCGAATACCCGCGTCCCGTCGTCTGCGGAGGGCTTCGCAAATGTGGCTTCATTGATGAGGCTTCACGTAGTGAATAAGTGCACGTGAAATCGGCTTAGGTAACCCTCAAAGCCCGCAGCGCTGCCAACGCCCTTGCGTGACGTACGTCGCTTCGACCGGCTTCCTGTTCATCTTGCCGAACTGCCGCGGGAAGGGTGCTACCCTCCGCGACGGCTTCCCCTCCTTGCGCTTCACTTGCGGGGACGCTGAGACGACTGTAAAAAATGGCGCTCGGCGTTTCGGTGACTACCACAGGTTTGCTTTATGAGGACGCAGTTCCAGTGTGGCTTAGTATACATCAGCAAGAAACCATAGTTACATGTGACAAACAATAGCGTGTCATTTTTTAGGCAATGGAACGGAAGATGACAGTTGTAGCATTAAGGGGCGAGAAAAGGGCGGAGTGGATCAGGGAACAAACGCGTGTTAAGTACATGTTAGTAGAAATTAAGAAGAAGAAATTGGAGTGGGCAGAGCATGTAATGCGAAGGCAAGATAACCGTTGGTTATTAAGGGTAACAGAGTGGATCACTAGAGAAGGCAAGCGCGGCAGGGGGCGGCAGATAGTTAGGTGGGGCAGATGAGATCAAGAAGTTTGCGGGAATAAATTGGTCGCAGTTAGCAGAGGACCGGGGTTATTGGAGATCTTTGGAAGAGGCCTTTGCCCTGCAGTGGGCGTAGATAGGCTGGGGATGACTGCGCTACAAGGGATTAATTGTTGCCCCTGCCACACGCACGCGTGTTTGTGGGTAGGTGTGGTTGTGTGTGTGCGCGCACACACACCCACACACCCACGCGCGCGCGCCCGCACGGAAACAAATCCATTTGTCACACTTCGCGCTGGTGTCACAGGATGCTGTCGCGTAACCCAGAATTTCGGGCTGAAGGAATTAGCTTTTTGTGTCATCCTGAAACAAAGTTGCGTAATACTGATAAAACGTATTTTATGGGGAGGGGGGCGTTCACAAATATTGTTGGTGACAGTGAGTGACAATGTGCGCTACCACCTTTTCTGCAGAGTACAATGGTCGTCACTGATGCATGACTACCTCCTCTTCCCTAACTATCCTTACACTGGAATCAGTTCCCTTACTTTTCGCGGCTACTGCAAATCACACGCGTTGGTAAGTGAAGCCTTCGCTCAGCTTCGAAGAACACGGTAGAAGGTTTGCTGGCCTAAGTTAGCTGTGAGCATAGTGTTACGCAAACTGAGCGATGGGTACGTGGTCATCGCTTCAGAAAGCGGAGTTTGACAGCAGCCAGTTCATTGGACCGGGCATCTGGAGAGTCGATGTGCTCCAGGCTGACGCCTTCCTGCGGAAGGATGCGGAACTCGTGCAGCAGGTACGTCACGTAGAGGAATATCTCTGCCACCGCCAGGGCTTCACCAGGGCAGCTTCTCTTCCCTGGAGAGAAAGGGCGAATAGGACGTGAATACGTACGCAGCAAGTCGCGTGTACGCAGACTACGGAGCAGCGATTTGCGGAATGCTGCTTAAACATGGTGTGATCTATTTTTTAACGCGATAGCTTGATCAGGCTCATTTTTTGATTTCCCCGTGCCTGCTACCAGCCGTGCTCATCAAGTGTCCACGGAAATACGTCATCGCTTTTTAGATGGCAAAAGGTTTGGGCGTGTTGGTTCATAGCCACACAGAAAACAAGCGCTGTAAAAAAAAAAAGAAAAACATAGCACGAGGCGTGGACAGAACAAGCGCTAACTTTCAACAAAAAGTTTATTGCAGGACCAGCGCATATAAACACGTTTAGCTTCCATGAAGAAAGGAGGAAGGAAAGGGAAACGATGGGCGAAACAAGAAAAACAGTGACGTACCGCCCAGGACAAAAAATCCAGCTCAAGTTTCGATAAGGCTACAGGCGGCCTGCTGACGCATTGGTCACCAGACCTTGCAATCTCTGCCGCTTCCGCAATTTCTCTTGTCAGGCCCGAGCGGTGAAAATACAAGACAGTTGTTTGGATGACACGGGTTTCCCGAGGCACATTTTTGACAATGGGCAGCCAGCTGGCCGTCGGTGGCAACGCTCCTGACCTTGTTCTTGTGCGCTGTAAGCGAACGTTTAAGCATCTGCCGGTCTGGCCGATCTGCCACACGACGGAGGGATTTTGTAGACAACGCTAGGTCGGCATTTAACAAAGACGTCTCTGTGCTCGATAGCGCAGATCGGTTTCCGCGCACGCGTAGGACAGCTCACGCCTGTCCTATGTTTGTTTTTTCTACGGCGCTTATTTTCTGTGTGACTATCAGCCGTCCGCTATCAGCCGTGCTCATCCAGTGTCCACGGAAATACGTCATCGCTGCCAGCCCGAAGCTACGGCTGAAGCAGCAAGATTCGAGGGCTAGACTGCATCGAGGCTACTGAAGTGTGGAAAGGAGGACAATGATACTACGGTGGAGACGAAACAAAGGACACGCATTTTCAGCTAGGTGCCAAGCCTGCGCAGTGAAGTTCGCTCAACACCAAGTCGGTGGTAGCATACTCGACAGACACGGTCACCAGCCATGCCCACAACTGACGTCACCGCATCAAAGCCTCTTTCCACCGGAAGATAAACATAAAATTCCGGTAATTCATGAGCCCAAGCTTCTCTGGGCTACGACGCACGCGGTAGGTTTTCCCAATAATTTCGACAACCTGGCGATCCTGAAGTGCCGAAGTGCGCTGAAGTGCCGACACTCGAGCGCCTCAGCTTTCTGCTTCCATCAGAAAGGCAGCCACCGGTGCCAGGAACCGAACCCATGACTTTGGGCTCAGTAGCGCGACGCCTTGCCACTGGGCAACCCCGGTGTGTTTTCACCGGGACTGATCATGCCGGCACTCACCAAACTAACGAATGGGGCAAAGGGTTAACGCCAGTTTCTCAGAACTCACGGAAGACATTGATTATGAGCAAAAACGAACTAAAATAAAATCCAAGGGGTCTAATCACACGAATTTTGAAACTACCTTTAAAAAATTCCCGCTGCAAATAACGTTTGGCCCAAGACGGAGGGCGCTACGCGGCCAAGTTTAAGATCACCCTAAAATACGTGCGGATGTCCTCCCAGAGAACAATCAGGTACAGGTGCTCGGCGTGGTTCTAGAGTAAAGTGGCACAGCCGAACTCACATTCGCCAAAAAAGAGAAAATCTGTAAACAATTACCCACATTATATAACACCTAATAAAAACAAGGCAGGAAAGAAAGAAGAAGAAACGGTAAGACTCATTCAGCCACTAATCTTGAGCCTGATATTGCAGAGCTTACCGCACCGCAAATTTTCCCGCACCTAAGAAAATGAAAAACAAAACAACATCATCAGCACAGCATATGGGGCAGTCCTCAACCTCGCAATTTTGACCGTGGGACGAACCGACAACCGGTGGTTCACCAGGGTAACAGCATGGGCAGGCACAGATGGGCCTAAAAGAAAGGGAAGGCCATTAACTCGATGGAGGGAAGAAATAGCAACATTCTGAGGCAAAGAATGGACTCTGGGAGCGCAGGATGAACGTCAATGGGAGAGGCCCTCGTCCTGCAGTCGACCTGATCAGGATGTGGATGGTGATGGCGAATATATGAGGTCTTCATAACGCTCTTGAAGAAATCAGAGAAACCACTCTCTCAGCACCAAGAGAGCGGCTGGGCAAACAAAATCGGGACGGGGTATCGTATGGAACTCTGAAAAGAAACCATTGCGCGCCTTGATTGCCGATTCGGTGACTCCGCATAAAAACCCACCAAAAACGTGGATCCAAAACTACACAAGAACGGGCATATGACAGGATCAAGTTCATTTGAGAGAAGTTTCAAGCTCATGAGACCAGAGTATACACCGACTTAGGCACGTGCGAAAGTACGCGGCAGCAGTTGTCCTAGTTGACTAGTTAGGCAATGTCTGTGATTGCATGGCCCTTCTGCCTACAGGAACAAAAAAAAGGAAGTTGGAGACATCCTCTTGCCAATCAGACTAGCACAAGTATCGAATAGAAGCGTAAACATCATTACAGGCACTCAAAGCCCGTTAGACTTTTTTTCTGCAGGCAGAATACCTTAACGCTTCTGTAAGACACCACGTTCCACAATTCAGAAAATTAATAACGTCACCTGGACGCCTAAACACAAGGGTCTGGAAGAGAACAAAGCACCTACTAAGAGGGAACACGAACTCGCATACTGTGCTCCTGCGACCACGACTACCGCGCTCCCCCCCAAGAAAAACGCCAAGAATATCTCCTCATCATACTCCTAAGGCACATTTTTTTCTCGTTACAAGGAGTCTCAATGCCGCAGAATCGCAAACCATGTATAGAATAAACCAGCAAAAGTATCTACAAATCTGTGTGGGCGAAGATGCCTGGTCGGAACATCACACATTACCTTAACTCTGCTAAAATCAGAGAAACGTCCTTCCCGGTCTTCCACGCAACCGTGCTATGTCCAGGGTAGGCTCGCGGGGAGAAGAACTCAAGCATTACATATTCCCCTTCTATATTGGGGGCAGCTTTGTCCAGGTCGTTACCTCAAGATCAGCTAGAACTGATCAAAGGGCAAGGGAAGCAGCTACTGCATCTGAAGCCCTACACTTTAGGTTTCACTCTTGAGCTGCATACCATACCTTTAGTCCCTTTTCCTAAGCTCAAATATTTCTTCAATAACAGAGATCTTCATGCCCACACACACAAACTCTCTCTTTCACTCTCTCTGCAAAAAGCAAACATATTCGGTCCGGCTTGAGCATCAGAGCGTAAACACTTTGAAACACTGACACCTTCTCGCAACAATCAATCCGCAGCCGCAAACTTCTACACTTAAATATTAAGCACAGAAATGCAGACGGACGTTGTCTCTCCTTGGCCATGGCGCTTAAAAGACCCCTTTATTAGTCTTTATCTCTTGCTGACCTTCAGTGCTGGCGAAGCATAGGTCGTAAATATAGGAACTTCGTTCGAGAACGCTCCCTGGCAGTGAAAGTAACGTCTTACATCTTAAGATCTATACGTAGATGTTACCAGCAACTTTTTTTTTTCGTTTCCCACTGCTGCGACAAATTGCCAAATGCCAAGCGGCGTTCATAGGACACGTTCGACTGTTCCAAACTTTTGTCTGTTTGCCACAGCAGCGAGAATAGATCGTCTTGCCGCCAGAGCGGCGCCGCAGCTGCGAAGTCCCAGGCGAAATTCGCACCATGTAGAACGGGCTTAACGTGGGTGCCTTTGACTGCTTTTAAACAGGAAGCCAAGGTAAAAGGAGTTCGCCAAATTGGTTCAGAAATGCAGCTTCTCATCTTACAGCTTTCTTGAAAAAAAATGCCAAGAGGGCTTAAGGTCAAAGACGATAGCTTAAACAGGTTTAGATATGAAGACCCTTATTGTAAACCTAGCAAATTATTATTCAGTATAGTGTTATTTATAACAACACCTGATGCCAAATTAAGCTTCACTAGGTAAGCAAAACGATACTTGGAAAGCAACGGAGTGGGTGTCCAAGGATGAGGTCGGTCGGCGGCGCTTACATGCAGAAGCGCTGCTCTGTCGACTTGAAAGGTAAGCCAGCGAGCGGGAGAGTGAACATTTGCACGGTTGCGGAGTGCGCAAAGCTCAGACCTAAAGTTCCCACATATCGACGATGTATCGATTTTGTCCAGTAAAAAACGCCTCATTTGTTTTGCGTTACAGGTTAGCCTGAAAGTCAAATTCAGTTCCGTGCTCAGCGACTCCACATTTTCTTTCGCCGATCAGACATCTGTTTTCAACAGTCCGTAACATTTGAGCGGGACCACTAAGTGCAACTTGGAAATAATTGACTTAACAAGACGAAGAAAATGTGGTGCATTTGTGGTGCGCACCAACTGAAAATGGGACGACGTGCTCAGGTCTTGCCGTAGGAGCCATTCCGTCGTCCGACAGGAATCGCCCCGGATCGAATTTCGCGGGTTCGTTCCACAGCTTGGGGTCCATGTGCACCGCCCACAGGTTCGGCATCACGGTGGCTCCCTTCGGTATCAAGTGATCGTCCACGATTACGTCCTCCGTGGCTCTGCAAGGTTGTCGAAGCAATGCGAATCGGCAGAGTGAGTGAATGAATGAATGAATGAATGAATGAATGAATGAATGAATGAATGAATGAATGAATGAGTTTTTTGTGGGTATACACGGCTCTTTGACCTATTATTTTTAAGCAGGTAAGGGCAGGGAAAGCCATGGGCGAGTCGTAGGCGTCGCGACAAAAGAAATATTCAGAGCCCTTTCACTCTCTGAAGAGGGAAGAAGTCCAGCGAAGATGGCGCTCGGGGCATTTGCTGTGATGGGGTTTGCTATTCTGGGAATTTGCTGGGTTAAAATATAAGAACAGTAGCGCGATCTCTACGTCACAGACTAAGGACGCACACGAGTGGTGGGTAGAGATATATCGGCGCTTTATTATAGCGCGGGTACGGCAACAACGGCGCGGGCTGTAGTGCGCCGCACAGGTGACCGCCGAAGAGCGCGCGGAATAGGTGACCGGTAAAAAGCGCGAGGGCTCATGGGTACATTGTCTACTCCCACGGAGCCCGGCCACTTCCGGTTCGAGAGCTCTCCTGGCCTCCCGTAGGCCGGCGGCTTTCACGCACGCGTGTGCTTGTTGTTTATCTGTTTCCACCGAAAAAAAAAACGCTCATGCATGGCGCATTAAATGCATAACAACTAATTAAATGTATTAGGGGCTTTTCTGAAAGGTAATCACCCTGTGACCAATGAACAACACGCACACACGCGCGTGAACGCCGCCGGCATACGGAGACCATGCGAAAACTCGAACCGGAAGTGGCTGGAGCAGACGACGTACCCATGAGCCTTTGCGCTTTTTACCGGTCACCCACTGCGCAATGTCAAAGGGAAGAGGGACGGCGCGCGTTGCGAGACTCGGGAAAGAGGCGGCGACGGTGCAGTGTAGTACAAGGCGGGGCTGTAGCCACACTCCCTCCGCAGGCGACCATGCTTCATGCAGCAGCACACAGTGTGGCAGTGCTGCCAACTCTATGGAAATTTCCCTAGATCTAAAGGACTTTGGCTCTGTTTAGTGAAAAACGGCAATTTGTAAACGTCTAGGCAGTTTTTTCACGTCTACGTGGTCTATTGATTTCAGTCGTGTAATGGTGCCCTTTATTATTTTAGCTTTAAAAATTTTTATTTACCTATGCACTTCAATTTCACAATGAGGCGCAGACATCTTTTTTCCATGAATGTGCATCCAGCAAAGCTATCGGTCGTACGTGTGAAATTGTTGGTGTAAATTTGAAAAGAACAAGGCTGATGAATTTTATAAACTTGTTCGCTCGAACATCTCGTGCACTGCGCATTGTGTGTGCTCGTTCCTATTCTTCGTTTTTACAGCAAAGCTGTATATGGCTAGGATCCAGCAGATTGTCTGCAGCATAGGATTTCATACAATAATAACCAGAGGGGAAACTGGCGCTAGTGTCAACGCGAACATGGCAGGGGCGCTTACGCTTCAATGGGAATGATGGGTATTTCTGGAACCGTATTGCGTAGTATCAAAACGGGTCTCTGGCTGCACAAATTGTGTTTTTTGGCAAAAAAACTCGTATTGCCCGGTACTCTGTTTACAAATTACATGGCGAACAAAAAAGTTAGTGACGAAAACATAGAGTTTCATACTAATATATACTAGAGGGAAATCTGGCGCCACTGCAGGGGAGGCGCGCTTCAGCGAGCGTGCCGTCATGTACCGGGCAGGCACGTTCCACTTGTCCTTGGCATGGCTCACGAACAGGCTGAAAAGTTGGCTTTGGCTGCAAAAAAGCAACAATATTACTGCAGAAGGTTCATAAAATTTGTTTTGTTGTTGTAAAAGCGAACCTTCAAAAAGATTAATTTGTCAGAGATTATGTAGAAGCTTCATGGAAGATAAACAAAAAACAATGTTACCCCTTTTGGGTTCAAGACGAAAAAGAAGCCACGTTGCTAACCAAGCCAAGGAGGCGAGGAACGTCGCTAGCTGCAATGGCACCGCCCACGACGGCCCGCGAATGCAGCGCCAGATTTCCCTCTAGTATATATTAGTATGAAACTCTATGGACGAAAAACCGGTTTTGTACGAAATAAAACGGCGCGTTTAAATAAAAAGCAGACGCGGAGTCGAGGAGGTTTGTGGAGCAGGTTTGCCATTTGCCGCCAACTACAGCAGGACGCGGACTTAATTAAAAACTACCTGTAAAAGTTTCGGCGCTGATAGTTTGTAATAGGAAGTAATAACTTTTGTGCTCATTAAAAAAATAAACCGATTACCTTGGGAGAAGTTATCCTTGCCTGAATTAGTGACATTCATCAAGCTGCGTTCCTATCAGCCGCGGATACTGCTGGTCTACGCCGTAGGAGCCGGCGTTCGCACGAAATGTGTGGCTGTTCCAAGCGATTCGCAACCGTCCTCAGCTTCGACAATACATTGCTGTGCCGAGTGAGCAGCGCCGCAACTCCTAATTCGCAGACAACTTCGCCGCACATAGCGCCGTCATTTGTGTTTTCGGGCTCGCTGTGCCGGCAATGAATTGATAAACCACACAATTCGCAACTCTGGTTATAAAACATTCCACTCAGGATGGCGTCAGTGCGCGCGGGGCATGCAGTTCAAAAAGAAACGCATTTTTGATAGCTTCTTCCAACACTCCGTGTAGGGAAATGCGTTTATGTAAATCCAAAACGGAAACGAAACTGCCTGCAATCCATAGTAACTTCCACAATCCATCGAGCGCCAATCCGAATCCAGAACCAGCCATCACGCATATTGAGGCGTACGATCGCAGCGCCAGATTCCTCTCTAGTTGTTATTGTATGAAACACCCAGGAAAATCTGGGGAGCGACCACCTCATTTTATCCATCCAAATCAGTGCTGGCCCAGCTAAACCCAAAGGGCACAAAATCAAGGTTGTCGAATGGGACGACTTCAGAAACCTGAGACTTGCTGAGTGTGACCACGACGGCGGTGTGCCGGACACAACCGACATCGACACATGGTCAGCACAGCTGAAAGCGCACGTCGAGAAGTCTACGAGAACCATACCAGAGGAGGCGGGTTTTTTGACAGCTGGTTCCCGCCTACTTCACATGTGGGAAGCCAAACAGGGATTAGAGAAACGGCTTAAGAAGAAAAAACAACCGCACCCTGAGAAGACGAATAACTAGATTAAACTGCGAAATTCAAGAACACGCGAATCTACTCTCGCGCCAGCAATGGCACGAAACGTGTGAATGCATGGACATCCAGATCGGGCTCCCCAAAACATGGAACGTTCTGCGATGCCTTATGAATCCCGAGTCGGGTAAAACCATGCAGAAATTAAATTTAAACAGAATTCTCCACGTGCACAAAGGGCAAATGCCAATCCCCCCGTAAAGCTCCCGAACTATTCCGGACCAGAGAGCACCTTACTTGACCGACCAATCGCCGTCGAGGAACTCCGTGCGGTTGTTCAAAAGCTGCGGACGAAGTCGACACCGGGACCCAATGGCATATCCAACAAGGCACTTAGAAACCTCGACGAGCCTTCCCTCACTGCGCTAGTTAAATTCATGAACGAGTGCTGGCTGAGAGGCAGCCTTCCCAAAATCTGGTAGACTGCAAAAATAGTCATCATACCTAAACCTGGGAAAAAGCTTCACATTGACAACTTAAGACCAATCTCTTACACATCTTGTATTGGCAAGCTCCTCGAATACGTCGTTCTTAACAGTATCAGCAACTGCATGGACGACAATGACCTATATCCGCACACTATGATAGGGTTCGGAGCGAAGCTTTCGACCCAGGATATTATGCTACAAATCAAGCATCAAATAATCGACGGCGACAAACTTCCTCTTTTGGACACAAGGGCAATCTTAGGTCTTGACCTCACCAAGGTTTTCGATAACGTTAGACACGAAGTGATACTAGAGGGGCTAGCCAAGATAGCCCCGGGGAAGCGAGTATACAATTACATCCTGGACTTCCTTACAAACAGGACTGCTTCCCTTTCCGCCGGCAGCCTTGAGTCAGGTGACTTTGCCCCGGGTGGTAACGGTACACCTCAAGGGTCTGTGCTCTCTCCATTTCTTTTCAACGTCTCACTCTTAGGCCTGTCTGAGAGACTAAGCAACATCAAAGGCCTCCACCACAGTTTGTACGCCGACGACATTACACTGTGGATCGGCGGCGGCAGTGATGGCCACATTCAAGACACCCTACAAGAGGTAGTAGACACGGTGCAAAATTATGTTCGAGAACGAGGACTGGACTGTTCTCGTCAGAAATCCGAGTTGCTCATCTACCGGCCTACCAGTAGGGGACGAAAGAGAGAGCCATCGAATCCCGACATCTGCGTCTACGCCAACAACCAGAAGGTCCCAGTTGTAAACAGCATTAAAATCCTCGGCCTACGACTGCAATCGAATGGTCACAACAAAGAGACAATCCTTCATGTCGAGAAGAGCACTCAGCTCACCATGCGACTCATCTCCAGAGTGGCAAACAAGAATAGAGGTACGAAGGAAGACACGCTCATACGACTCGTACAAGCCTTCGTAATTAGTAAAAGTACCTACAGCATTCTTTTCCTACAACTAGAAAATGACGAGAAAGTAAAAATTAATGGCTTAATTAAGAAAGTTTATAAACAGGCAATGAGCTTACCAGTTACCACGCCCAACGAACGCTTCGAAGCACTAGGCATCAGTAACCCGATTGAAGAACTAATTGAAGCGCAACAAACAGCTTAATTAGAACGGCTATCTAAAAGCAAAACGGGAAGACACATTCTGCAGTCACTAGGAATCCGAAGCGGAAGTTCCCTCCCAATTGAAGGTGACCTCCCACACGAATGACGAAAATACATTCGCATCCCGCCACTACCACGGAATATGCATCCAGAACTAAATGTGGAAAGAAGACAAGCTAGAGCACGAGCCCTTGACAAACGTTTCCGAACCCATTTTCAGCCACGGGAGATTGTCTACGTTGACGCAGCCGACTACTACAACGGTGGCTCTTCTCTCAACGCCATGGCGATTGCAGTCGTCAGCAATGACGGCGTCACTGTGACGTCAGCATTCACGCCGGCCAAACACCCCACTCAGGGCGAGGAAATGGCCATAGCCCTTGCTATAAATTCTACCCGAGCAACCACAATCATAAGTGACTCGAAGTCCGCCATTCTTAACTTCTCGAAAGGCAGGATCTCCCCTGCAGCAGCCTCTCTGTTAGAGAAGACTACTAACCAAAGAAAAATTCTTTTGATATGGGTTCCGGCCCACTGCGGTCTACAGGGGAATGAACTGGCCCATGCAACCGCTTGAGCTTTGGTCAACCGAGCTGTGTTGCCTACGACGCCACCACAACCACCATCATCCCCACACAAGACCTCGCAGGAAAGCCAAGAGCAAGAACACGTTATAAGATCTCACAAAGACAGGCTAGCCACATAAAGTGATATAATAAATCACTGCAGGTTATCCAGATGCAAATATCCACCGGCCCACCGCACTCTTTCCAGGAAAGAGGCAGTCACGTGGCGATGGTTGCAGACGAATACTTTTACGAGCCCTGTTTCCCTCAACCGCTGCAACCCAGACCTTTACTCAAACCTCTGCATTTTGTGCAACAGCAGAGCCGACCTACACCACCTGATATGGTCCTGCCATGAGCTCCAAAAAATACGACCGGCTATAATAGCAAATCCTATGTAAATACACTGAGAAGACACAAAATCAAGACTGCAGAACAAGAGGAGACTGTTCTGCTCAGCTCCACACCGGAGGAACTGACAGCAGTCCGGATGGCCGAAGCCGCCGTGAGGATCCAAGGAATCCTGGCTGAGGGATAAGGGAGGGAGTCCGTCAAAGTCGTCTACCCTTCAGAACCCATCTCGGGCATCCAGATGCAACCACAATCCTCTCGATGCGCGCGCCCTAAAATAAAGTCATCTCTCCCTCTCTCTCTCTCTCTCTCTCTCTCTCTCTATGGTCTCCGGTAACAGCGATGTAGACAAGAATCGCTAGCGAGCGTAGCGCCACATTGCGGAGCCCGCTCAAATTCCCGGGATCGTAAAACTGCGCGCCACACCCCCGGGGCATGGAAAAAAGTCATATGAAATCAAAAAAGCCCTAGGGCCTTCATTTTAAGTGCGAATGCACTTCTTAACCGACCCTTGTCATCCGTCCGGCGCGCCGTCCGCAGCCCGCTCCGCCAGCAGGTGTTATCTCTCCGCGCTCCTCCTCCTCTCCCCTAGCAGCGGAGCGCGCGTAGCAACGGAGCGGCGCCGCGTGAGGGCGCGCGCATCGACGGCGCTCCGGCGGGTTGGGCGCGGGCGCGCGCGGCTGCGCGGGCGTAGTAACGGGTTGCGCCGCGTGAGGGCGCGTTCATCGGCACTCCCGGCGGGTTGGGCGCGGGCGCTCGCTGCTGCGCGGGTGTAGTAACGGGTTGCGCCGCGTGAGGGCGCGTTTCCTCTCCCTCTCCACGCGTACCCTCTCCACTCCACTCGTTTACCGCCCCTGCGTAATCAACTCGTGCATTCGCACTTTCACATGCTCCCCCTCGGGGAAATGCGTGGGGAATTTTTTAAGTGCGAATGCACTTTATAAGCGACCCCAAACCATCCACCGCCGGCGGCGGCGTCGGCGGCGGCGTCGGCGGCGTCCGCAGTGCTCCTCTATATTTAAAAAAGAAACAGCATCCGGCGCCAGGTTTCGATCCGAGGACTTTGCGGCCGCAGCGCGACGCGCTACCGACTAAGCCACGGAAGCCAATGTGAGTAATGCGCCTTATATCTTTAACGCATTCAAACTACGTCGTCAGCGGCGTGCGTTGGCGACTCAGCGGCGTTATAGCGGCTTGATAACTGCGTGGTGTACACGTGATACTACAAACCCGATGGAAGAGATGGAAGAGAAGGCGGCGAGGCGGTGGGCTGCGGGGGCCGAGCGCAAGCGCCGCAAGCGGGCCGACAACCGTGCATTCGCACTTTCACATTCTCCCCCTCGGGGAAATGCGGGGGAATTTTTTAATACAAGACGGCATATATTTCCTTTAAAAATTGCCCCCATCTCCCCGCGAGGGAACCCTGGTGTGATGCGGCGCATGCATACGCGAATGAGAGAGTACACGTGTTTTAGCGACCACCACCCAGCTCTTTATTACATTTAAGAATGACGACTTTATGGTCAGTAAAGTGCACAGTGAGCGGTTGCCGCAGCAGTGGTCGAATCTTGGTTTGATCGTCGATGTTCGAGAAGAACGAGAGCGAGCGCTGACTGAACCGCCGCGGAGCGATACCCGCTTTATATTCATAGCGCTTGAAGGAGAGGAGACCGCGGGAGAGAGTCGCGCATGCGCGCACATGCGCACCGGAGCAGCTGTTAACGCAGCGAAGCGCGCGCCAACCAAGCGCGCCAGTTGTTATGCTAATGCGCCGTAGTGAGAGTGCTGCGCTCAGCGAACGCCGCCTGTATTAACATTGCCTGACGCGTCGCGTGCTTTTCAATGGGAAGGGTTGGGACACTTAGTTCAGGCACTGATCCGCTATGTGGCGCGTGCCGGCGGACATCTCGCCTTACGTCACTGCTCGCGAGTCGCGAACGCTGCACCCACTTCTACGAAGTGTGTCTATCAGCTTGCCTCTTGGGCTTCAAGGGCCGTTTCGCTTACATCTTAGCCGCGACGGGGCGCTAGTTCTGTGGCGCACTGGGGATCTCGTTCAACCTGTCGCTCGCTTCCTACTTGCTGCATTTTTCCAAATATAAAGATGGAGGCGGACTGAAATATCTAAGAACATACTGATTGTCGGGTAGACATATAGCTAACAGAAAAACGATATCTTCGGATGGGGCAGGCATTATTTTACTGATATTTTTCTTTCTGGAGTATTTAGAGAAGAAAAAATTGCTTGCACGTTTTTTGTTCAGGCGCTTACTTCTACGATTACTTTCCAATAATATCACGTGCTTGTAAACTTCAGAAAATTATAGGAAACAAAAGGATAAGCAGCTCCGATCCCACCACGCTGTCCGGGCGCTTCTACAGTACAGTCCTCAATTTTAGAAGTGCGTACCGATGCGGAGTGCGAACAGGGGGGTCAAAACAATACCTAAATGCGGAGGGGATAGAGGGGGGATGCCCTACTCAGAAAATTTCAGGGCCTGTGATCCGAGTAGATAAGCGCGCAAAGCCGGCATCAGCTTGCGGCAGCGCAAGGGATTTTGCTTCGTGACAAAGGAAGTTTTATCAGTGACAGACCAAGCCAGACAGGCATGGTGAAAAACAAGAAGGCGTAGGAGCGCCGCCTCGGGAAGGCTAAACAAACTTTCCACTATTTTGCATAGTTTCCGAGAAGAGGCGCTGGCTGGCGGACACGAAAGCACGCTGGAAGGCTACGGAGCGGGGAAGGGTAGGAGAGAGCAACAGGAGAGTGGCTGTTTGGCCATTTTTCGCTCACGCGTTAGGCACTGTTTATACAGGCGGCGTTGGCTCAGCTGTGGGAGAGACGAACGGAGGAGAGTCGCGCATGCGCAGGTGGCGTGCGGACGGACGCCGACGACGCAGGAGGGACATGCCTCAGAGCAAGGGATGCGCCGTATCTAAAACTTGCCTAGCGATTACGACACTCCCTAATGCGATATTTGGGCGCAGCTCTTCGGGCAGTTCGTTTAGCAGCAGCGGCAGACGACGCAGATCCTCCAGCAGTTGCGTCGCTCATTGCTCAGTAAGAACTGGCTGCGAGCGCATGCGCCCGTTCCATAACAGCCGCTGCAGGTGCGCACGATCGGTTGCGTCACTCGCAGTTCAAGGAAGGAAGGAAGAAAGACTTTGTTGAATGCCTGCAACAGACACAGTGTGTACACTGCGCCCGGACGTAGCCACTCGTCGATCCCGACGTCACCCCTACTCGGACCACCCCTTCGCTACTCCCTACGGGGTTGGACGCCGCTGCCCCATAAGGAAGGGCGTCGCCCCGCAGCTTTCGCTCCGGTGCTGCTTTTCGAGGGCCGCCAGGACCTGCTGGACGGCTGATATTTGGGTGTCCTTGTGGACGTGGGCAGGGCATGTAATGCGAAGGAAAGATAACCGCTGGTCATTAAGGGTAACAGAGTGGATCCCTAGAGAAGGCAAGCGTTGCAGGGGGCGGCAGAAAGTTAGATGGGCAGATGAGATCAAGAAGTTTGCGGGGATAAATTGGTCACAGTTGGCACAGGACAGAGGTAATTGGAGAATAATGGGAGAGGCCTTTGCCCTGCAGTGGGCGTAGATAGGCTGGTGATGATGATGATGATGTCACAACTACGACTGCTTCTTGGATCCACGGCGGTAGGTCTCTCCTGGTTGCCGCCTCATTAGGTCGCACTTCACATTCTCAGAGTAAGTGGGCGGTTGAGGCCCTAGCATTGTTACATAACACGCACGTGTCGTCCGTATAGAGTTCTGGCTGTATGTGCTTCATGACGACCGGGGTCATCAGTGAATTCGTCTGCAGCTGTCTGAACGTGGACGCTTCCTCCCTGGTTAGCTCGGGGTGAGGCGGTGCCAGCACCCTCCTACAATTTCTATAATATTTGGTGATACCCTGAAAGGTATCCTACCTGTCCTTGCATTGCCTCCTGATGGCTGCAGTGCGCTGGGCGTTCTCTCGACGGTGAGCGTCTGCGGCGGCGGCGCTAAGTGCGTCTCAGGATGAGACCGCGAACTGCGTCTTAGGGCGGGTTCAGACTGTTGTCGAAACTGTCGTAATATCTTAAAATACTGACCTCATTTGACGTCTCAGCCAACCGAACTGCGTGAAACGCTGTTTTTTTTTGCGTCCATAGCGCACGACAGCACAAGATAGCGCACGAACAAGGCACCCGTACGGGAGCCGAAACGTCTTTTTTGGATTTTAAACATTCTTGGTCAGTCCCAGTTTTTATTGTCATGTGTTTTCCTGACCAGACGGGTTCCCGTCCAACCCTCGATTTCATACGGCGGTTACGTCGGTAGTCTAAGCATAGCATTAAGCGAACGCACATCATTATCACGCGAACGCCCCCCCTCACGTTTTCGCCAAGCATCGAGCGCCTCGTGCGGGCACAGCCTAATGCCCCTTCCCTTCCCCCACCGTACACTTTCGGGGAGCGCTGGCTCGCGCCGCCACGGCGAACCGCCCTCCCCTCCCGATTTTGCGACATTCTCCTCCTTTGCTTTCTTTCACTCGTCGGTCTCCCCATCGTTCGCTCAGTCACGACGACACCGATGCGGCTGAGCCCAGAGACGGGCGTCATGGGCTGCGCCCTAAAATGTCTTCCCAGCAATTCATTTGTGTTGGGAGGCGAAGCAGATTTTAAGGGGATCGTTGTGCGGTTGATCTGTGAAAATGGCTTTCCCACGTCGAGTGTTGCACAGTGAATCACGTCAATCTTCGCAGGGAATACCATTACAGAAAGAAAGTGACTCCAGTGCTTGTTTTATTGAAACTTTACCGAAACAAATTATACGACAATTATCCGCTAAGACGACTCTAACACCGTTTTCAAAATTACATGGTTCACAGTGAAGTTGTAAATATTGTGGAATTCTCGTCCGCTGTCAATAATTATGGGATTCCACAGGAGGGAAACGGACATCCCCATGTTTGTCGGCCGGAACAAAACTCTAGTTCGTCAAAAGTTCATTCAGTTGCACAAATGCATCAATAAAAACCCTTGTGTCCTTGTGTACTCCGATAATCGTATTGGGTGCTGTACCCAAATATTGGCATCGTATTTCGCCGTCGCTTGCACAATAACCCTCATGTGGCTGCCTTAGCGACCGATTGGGACGAGCGATGGCGGATCCCCGTCGCATCGTTCGTCGCGTCGTTTGAAAAAAAAAAAAATCGCTCCATTTGGTTACACCTAAAGACATTGTCTGAGAGACAACATCTTATAACCGCATTAAGCAAAAATCTAGGGAAATCTAGGGAATTTCTTCATCCGAGTTAGGGGAAAAATGGCTTCGCAGGTTGACAGCACCATGGAGTTTCATACTAATATTTACTAGAGGGAAATCTGGCGCTGCATTCGCGGGCCGCCGTGGGCGGCGCCATTGTAGCTAGCGACGTTCCTCGCCTCCTTGGCTTGGTTAGCCACATGGCTTCTTTTTTGTCTTGAAGCCAAAAGGGGTAACATTGTTTTTTTGTTCATCTTCCATGAAGCTTCTAAATAATCCCTGAAAAATAAATCTTTCTGGAGCTTTAATTTTATAATAACAAAACAAATTCAAATAATCTTCTGCAGTAATATTGTTGCATTTTTGCAGCCAAAGCCAACTTTTCAGCCTGTTCGTGAGCCATGCCAAGGACAAGTGGAACGTGCCTGCCCGATACATGACGGCACGCTCGCTGAAGCGCGGCTCCCCTAGACAGTGGCGCCAGATTTCCCTCTAGTATATATTAGTATGAAACTCTATAGGCAGCACTGCAGTGTGGGCAAGCCAGTTTGCAAACGCCACACTTGCACCGATCCCCTTAAATCAGCTTTACTTTTAAACGCGCATGCATCGCTGGAAAAATGCGGCAATGTAAGCGGTGTTAATCAAAATATGGAGTCCCTGGGACCTAGGTTTTTTCTAAATGCAGAGCGTTTCTTTTACGACACCTGCTTGACCCTTCCAAATCCAAATCCAGCCAATCCTTACGTATCACACAGCTTCTACACAAGCAAGATGGAACCAAGCAAGATATCATATCCCGCCTTAAAACCCTATACATACCGACCTCTAATTCCTCCGAGCCACCAATTGCACGCTACGCCGGAGCTCCCAACCTCACCCTCGATGCTGAAATTTCCCGCGAGGAAATCATACAGGTCATACGTTCCCTGCGCCGCCAAACCGCACCAGGCGCGGACGCCATAACTAACAAGCTACTCCGACATCTTGACGATACTTGTATTCATCACATCACTACTTTGTTTAACTACCACTGGGAGCACGGCACTCTTCCCAGCTCGTGGAAACACGCAAATATATCTCTAATCCCTAAACGCAACAAAACTCTTGCACTTGAAAATCTCCGGTCTATATCGCTCACTTCATGCCTAGCCAATCTCTTAGAGCATGTCATCAACACCCGCCTTACTGCCTACCTCGAAGAGAATCAGCTACTCCCACCCAATATGATTGGTTTTCGTCCTGGCCTTTCGACCCAGGATGCTATGCTCCAGATCCACGCTGACATCCTCGCCCAGCCACCTAAACCTGACAACGCCGCCATCCTCGCACTTGATCTACATAAAGCTTTCGATCATGCTCCCACCACGCCATCCTCGACTCCGTCAACCACCACAATCTTGGCAGTCGCACACACACCTACATAACAAACTTCCTTTCTAACCGCACCGCTACACTGCGCCTAGGCTCACTACACACCACAACTTTCCCTATGCCCTCTCACGGCACGCCCCAGGGCGCCGTCCTTTCTCCGCTTCTCTTTAACCTAGCTATGACGCCTCCGCTCGCTCACTTGAGCACACCCCCAACCTCCGATCTGCGATCTATGCTGACGACATCACACTATGGGTGCCCAGCGGTAGTGATGCCATGATCGAAGAGACCCTCAATCAGGGAGACTCTATCGTACACCAGCATGCCCAAGCTGCCGGTCTCTCCTGATCTGTCTCCAAATCAGAATTACTTACATTACCTCCACGGCGACCCCGGTCCACCTCCCTACACGGTGCCGCTGAATACATCCAGGTCTCGCTCGATGGCACAATTATTCCCCATGTCTCACAAGTCCGCATCCTTGGCTTTATCATACACTCTACTCGCAGCAGCACACACACCATCGCCCAGCTTCGCTCTTACACCACGCAGATCATTGCCCTCATCAAACGCATCACGACCCGTAAAAATGGCCTCGTTGAATCTGAGCGCCTTCGCCTCCTTCATAGCTTCCTCATCTCTCGCTTCTGCTACCACCTACCGTACGCCACCCTCACCCTCACTCAGAAGCAGTTCTTGGACGCTCTTTTAAGACGTGCCTATCGTGCAGCGCTTCTCTTGCCTACACACGCCCCTACCGAACGACCTCTAGCCCTAGGTCTACACAACACAGTGACGGAGCTACTCGAAGCGCACCGCACTGCCCAAATCACTCGCCTATCCCAAACGCCCACCGGCCGCTGCATGCATTCTTGAATGAGCGCATCTCGACCAACCCATTCTACTCGATCCTATGGCTACCATCCCTCTCTCAATCCGCTCTAGCATCCACATCAAACCCCTTCCTCGCAATATGAATCCCGCCTTCCACATTGGTCGCCGTTTAGCCCGTGCCCGGGATCATCTCAAACGCTACTCCCCTTCCCCGAGCGTCTGAGTATCCGAGCAAGCCCGCTTTTGGCATTGCGGTCATAGGAACACCTGGCGCCGACCCGCAAGCTTCAGCCACGGTGCTCACCTCGACCTCAGTTACCGCGGAGGAGGCGCCAATTGCCCTCGCTCTTACCCAAACACCCACCCCTCTCATTATATTATCAGATTCACAACCCGCCATCCGAAATTACCTCAAGGGCACCATTTCATCACTGGCCCTCCAAATTCTTCGCACTCGACCCCCTTCCGAACCCGTGACGCTGGTGTGGACCCCGGCCCACACCGGCATAGGTGGTAATGAGGCTGCCCACCACCAAGCCCGAGCTTTGACACACCGGGCAGGCGCTTCTTTTACACCAAAACACGGCGTTCCCGAGATGTCCCATTCGGTACTGCTCACATACCGGGACATCACCCAACATTACCGCCTTCTTCGCAGACAACTTCCCCCTCCCCAATCCTCCCTCACCGCCGAGGCTGCCCACATGTGGCGCCTTCTTCAGACTCACTCGTTTCCTCACCGCACTCTAATAGTGCATACGCACCCTCACCTCTTTTCCTCTCCCAACTGCCCCTTGTGTGACGCGCCGGACACGCTCTATCACTCGCTCTGCGAATGTCCGCGCGATCCTTTCCCACCTCTACCCTCCCCCACCCTCTGGGAACAGGCTCTGGGGTGCTCGGAGCGCGACCTCCAAGAACTGGTCACCGGTCGTGCCCTCGACGTCGCGGCGGCCCTATGGGCCACCGCCACTCCCCCACTCTAAAACCAGAGTTCCAATAAGCTTGATTCTCTCTCTCTTTCTCTCTCTTTAGCTCACATGTAGCGTCCGCCGTCCGTCCGCAACAGCTCAGCGCGCAGGTGCGCCCTCTCCCCCACTCCTCCTCTCCCGCATCACGCTACCCTCCTCGCTCTCAACAACAGGTCCGCACCCCTCGCCCTACACTATATAAAAAAAATAATACTTATCGGCGCCTGGTTTCGATCCCACGACCCTGCGGGCGGAACGCAAGGTACATGGTGCTCTTCCCACTGCGCCACAAAGCCGACACAGAACCAAAGGCTACGAACGCGCCTTATCCTTGACTCATTCAAACTACGTCAAGAAGCTGCTGATACAATGCATTCACTACCACCAACTCCCCAAACACTAAACGTTAACGCAATACACCCACCCATATATGCGACGCATTTACTCGAGTCCGCTTCGCGAGGAGATGGGCCTTTTTTCATGAATTTTTTTTTCTACGCTGAAAATTGTTGGCCTACGCTCGGTAATTCTCCGGGGACGATCTGCTGGATCCTAGCCGTGCAGCTGCGCTGTAAATAAAGTTCTGGGCCTTCGGGTGGAATGAATACGAGCGAGTGTCACTCTCGGCGCCTCGTGGGTGTGAGATGCGGGCCCCGCGAAAAGAAGCGCGCGCCGTGAAACGGCGCTCACCCCCTGGGGATGCCCAGCGGCGTGGCCGCCTTCCAGCGGAACATCTCCCAGACGGTGGCCATGGCGAGGGGCATGCGCGCGTGGTCCTCCCAGGCGGGCTTGCGATCGCGGCCCACCACGGCGTCGAGCTCCCGGTGCAGCTGCGCCTGCAGCGTGTCGGCCCGCCTGGCCAGGTTGAGCAGGTGCCAGTGCAGGAACAGCGTCGAGGCTGCCGTGCCGCCCAGCAGGAAGTCGGTCACGTTGCCCACCAGGCGCGACACTGCACGCCAACGTTACTATAGGATATTTATTCTAGTAACGTTGCTGCACGCAGCGCGCCCCCGCCTCTAGGCTCTGCAGGCTTCGAAAAAGTTCCCAGCGTCCTGCAGCCACTTTGTTTTTTACAAATAACAGCGTTTAATATCGCGAGAGCCCTACTCTGCTCATTGTGCTGAAAGCTGGCCGTCATCAGAAAAGCCGTGGCCGAAAGTCAGGGCAAGGAAACCTCGAAACCCAATTCCCCTTTGCTGGTGCGCGTTGCATGGCGCGTCCCCCAGAAATAAGCAACGGACCGGAACACGGCGTTGAGAAATAATGGACATAAGCCTCTGGTTCCCGGGTTCGTTAACGACGCGCACACACGTGCACACCCACACACAACATTGTGAATTCAATTTGTTTATTTCATTTTATGTGAGACAAAAATGCATACAGTATATGCTTTCAGAAGTAGATCCCAAAGTCAACAACTGAAAGGGTACCTCCTGGTATGCCGAAACAATTAGATGCGGAAGGTATAGCAAGAGGTGAATCAGTTATATACATAGAATACGGACATTATAAGCAAAAAAATTCTTGTCACTAACGAAAAAATCTCAGAACAATATAACTGAGGCAAATTTAATCGTATATATACAAGCACACCATAACCACTTACAGCGGCACATCCTTACTCTTCAGCTGGACATATATGCAAGATGCTGCTTTATTTACTTTTGAATTATCTACTCATACTGATGGCGGTAGGAAGCCTCGACAATCTATTTGATGCAATTTCTTACTTGTTAGACTTGTGCCAGCACCCCGCCTATGGGATTCTCTGATGTATATGTCGATGAATGACTGATGCCGGCTGCCCTCCCCGGTCCTTTGAGCAACTGTGACTTGATCCCTGCAATCGAGAAAAAATTCTGGACAAAGGAACTGATATTAGCTTTTTTATCTGTAACCAAATTTCGAAATCCAGATAGACATTGCGTTGCTGCGACTGGAGTGAAGCTAACGAAAAAACTTTTGTGCCCTTCCACTCTCTGGACAAGGATGACCAGCAAAGCTGCGGTGCCGAATATCAGCGTGAGCTTTGACTGGCTCGTAGTCCAAGGGGTGCACAAAGCAAAACACATTTGTTTGTAATTTGCGATTGAGCATAGTTCCCGGTTAATTAACTGAATGAACTTTTGACGAACTAGAGTTTTGTTCTGGTCGACAAACATGGGGCTGTCCGCTTCACTCCCGTGGAATCCCATAAGTATTGACGGCGGATGACAATTCCACAATATTTACAACTTCACTGTGAACCACGTAATTTTGAAAACTATACAAAACCCGGCGTTGAGCTAGAGTCGTCTTAGCGGCTAATTGTCGTATAATTTGTTTCGGTATAGTTTAAATAAAACAAGCACTGGAGCCACTTTCTGTAATGGTATTCCCTGCGAAGATTGACGTGATTCACTGTGCAACACTCGACGTGGGAAAGCCATTTTCACAGATCAACCGCACAACGATCCCCTTAAAGTCTGCTTCACCTCCCAACACAAATGAATTGCTTGGATGACATTTTAGGGCGCAGCCCATGGCGCCTGTCTCTGGGCTCAGCCGCATCGGTGTCGTCGTAACTGAGCGAACGATGGGGAGACCGACGAGTGAAAGAAAGCAAACGAGGAGAATGTCGCGAAATCGGGAGGGGAGGGCGGTTCGCCCTGGCGGCGCTAGCCAGCGCTCCCCGAAAGTGTGTGGTGGGGGAAGGGAAGGGACACTATGCTGTGCCCGCACGAGGCGCTCGATGCTTGGCGAAAACGTGAAGGGGGCGTTCGCGTGACAATGATATGCGTTCGCTTAATGCTATGTTCAGACTACCGACGTAACAGCCGTATCGTGCGCTATGGACGCAAAAAAAAAAAAAAAAAAACAACGGCGTTTCACGCAGTTCGGTTGGCTGAGACGTCAAATGAGGTCAGTATTTTAAGATATTACGACAGTTTCGACAACAGTCTGAACCCGCCCTAAGACGCAGTTCGCGGTCTCTTCCTGAGACGCACTTAGCGCCGCCGCCGCAGACGCTCACCGTCGAGAGAACGCCCAGCGCACTGCAGCCATCAGGCGTGAATGCCGAACTGCGAGTGACGTAACCGGTCGTGCGCACCTGCAGCGGCTGTTATGGAACGGGCGCATGCGCTCTCAGCCAGTTCTTACTGAGCAATGAGCGACGCAACTGGTGGAACTGCGTCGTCTGCAGCTGCTGCTAAACGAGCTGCCCGTACAGCTGCACCCAAATATCGCATTAAGGAGTATCGTAATCGCCAGACAAGTTTTTAAAGGGAATGTATGCTGTCTTGTATTAAAAAACTCCCACCTCCCATCGCGGGAACCCCTGTGTAGATGCGATGCATAGGCGGAGCGGCGAAGGGACCGCGTTTTATAGCGCGCATAACGTTGAGGGGACTGCGTAAGCCGGTCCCAGTCGATGGCGACGCTGGCGTACTTGCAAAGCGGCGTGGACTCTACGTGTTTGAGCCAAGCGTGGATGTTGCTTCGCCGGAGAACGGCACACCGGTTATATGCGCAGCGCGCCCGAAGGAGAGGAAACCGCGGAAGAGAGAGTACTGCACATGCGCCGGCCCCAGCGCGTCTGCCGCGGCTATGACGCAGCACAATCCAACACAATCCACTTTAATCCAATCCAATCCAAATCCAATCCACGCCAAGCCAATCCAAGCTAAGCCAATCCAGAGACTCTGGCCAATCCAATCCAATCCAATCCAATCCAATCGAATCCAATCCAATGCCCCTCGCGAGAGAGTGTTCACTATCGGAGAGGAGATGGGGTGAGCGGCGGAGAGTGCAGCTGGCGCGGCGAGGAGAATGGGGGAGGGGCGGACAACGCCGACGACGACGCCGGAGGGACAATGCGAGTGAATGAGATGCTCTGCATCTAAAATGTGAAGGCCCTAGGCCGGTTTTAATTTCATCTGACTTTTTTCCATTAGCCGGGGGTTTTTGCGATCCCGGGGATTTGAGCGGGCTCCGCAATGTGGCGCTGCGCTCGCTAGCGATTCTTGTCTACATCGCTCTGTTACCGGAGACGACCTGCTGGATCCTAGCCATATACAGATTTGCTGTAAAAATAATTTCTGATGGTAAATTATTTGCCCGTCGCTTCTCTAAAACTTAGGTAACTCCTGCTTCAAGAAGTTCCTGTTTGCGCCATCAGACAAATGCTGAGATGATTTTGCCTCCGGCCGTCAGATTTGATCATTCTACGTACGGAAGCAATGTGGGATGGACATGTTACGTCGTGCAAATGTTGCCCGGACATTGCAGCACCGGCGACAATGTGATATCTGGCTCAGTGGCTAAGGCGTTGCGCTGCTGAGCACGAGGTCGCGGGTTCGATTCGCGGCCGCGGCAGCCGCTTTTCTGATGGAGGCGAAAAGCAAAAACGCCCGTGTGTACGAGATTTCGGCGCACGATAAAGATCCCCAGGTGGTCAAAATTAATCCGGAACCCTGCACTACGGCGCGCCTCATCGTCTGCGTTGCGTCGGTGCGTTAAACCCTACAATCAATCAAACAATGTGATATCTGACCAGCTTTCGTGCAATCTCCTTGCGGTCTCGTTTGTAGTGGTCGGGACAACATTGAATACATCTTGCGTGCTTCTCAGCCCTTCTAGTCGGCACGAGCGAAAGATCGTAAGTTGCTTTGGGTCAGGGGTGTTTGCGTAAACAAGTCTGTACGTCGCTGGTACCACAATGACTACGCGGTGCACGGTAGGATAGCTTATTTGGGATACTTTAAGGCATCCTGACTAGGTGTCAGCTCATTACTTCCTCTTTTAGGGGCGAAGCACCTTAGGGCTCGGGCTGTCGGCGTCTTCTCCTGTCGTCGTCTCCTGTAGTCAGAGCACTAAAACACCGGTACACTCGTTTTCCAACGCCCTACGCTAGAACGTACCGTGTTCTAAAAAAGTGTATAATGAATAAAACTGGTTCAAAATAAACTAAAATGATTTAAATATTTGCGGAATGCTCCCTGTTCACTTGAGCAATCATCAAGCACAAGCAGAGGCTGTTTGTAGACGGGTTATAATCTGTGTTAAACTCAAATGCTCATTGGCTGTCAATGCTAGGCCTGATCAGGTCGGGTGGTCGGTCGAAGCAAGAAGAGGTATGATGAAGTAGAGAAAGCGGATGTGTGTAAGTTTCGACGTGAACGCATGCGAACGTTTTATGGATTGATTTCGGAGTAGCTTGTTTTACCACCATAGACATTTGTCGTGCAAAGTGTTGACTGCCCGGAGTATTTGGAAACTGATTGGATTTTGTTTTTCTGTTTTTCGGGCAGCGCTGTTACCACTAGTCGCTGCGTGCTGATATGTGATTTTATAATAAATTCTCTTCTCATCGACAAGCTCTGATGACGAGGAAGATTAAAACGAAGTTGGACAATCACCTCTGTGGGTATGTTCCAGCAAGACTCCACCACCGGCCCAAGGCATAGCAGTGACAGGTGAAGCAGAAGAAGAAGAGGAAAAAGTGGGATCGGGACTGGCTTGAATGCGAAATTTTGGGCGTTGGCCTCTGTCTTCCAAATGCTACTCGCTCCACAGTGATTAATGCATGTTTCCCATCTGGTGTAACATCAACGGAACCATTAGATGCCACTCTCGCCTCATGTAAACCCAAAAGCGTCTTAGCGGGTGATTTTAACGCTCACCACGTATCCTGGGGCTTTCGCACGGATGCCTGTGGTAGGAGGTTATGGGAGGGGATTGGAGATCACAACTTCTCATGTCTTAACTCCGGAGCGACAACCTGCGTAAGGGGACAGTCCCGATCAGTCGTGGACTTGACTCTTTGTCCGCCAGGTCTTGTAATAGAGCAGGGTATACAGTTTCTGATGCTACCAAGAGCGATCACGTTCTAATGTTTTTTGAAATCTTATGCCCCGTGCGAATAGCGAACCGCGAAGTCCAGTCATTCATAAATATGACGCACCTTGGTAGAGAATTACGCACTGCTCTTTCTTCAATGGTTCAAGTTGACGAAGAGCGTATGGTTACAGAGGTTTTAAATTTGATTAGCGATGTAACAGAACGTTCCATATTCACACTCTCGACGGCCAGGGGTGGCCCTGGAAGTTTATGGTGGAATGATGAGCACATGCGAGAGTTCAGACGCAGAAATGCTGCGTGGAAGAGGCTTCTTCGCAACCAGTGCCCCCATAATTGGAGTAGTTTTAAATTCATTCGCCCAAGTTTAAGAAGAACTATTGCTAAGATCAAGGAGTGATATAAAACGCGACGGTTTTTTTTCTATCAGGCCCACGAAAAAAAAACACTCTGTTTAAATTGTTACGTAGTTGAAAGTGCTTCTCCCGGTCAGAACGTTGATTCGGTTATGAGTTCCCCGGATGAAATCCAAGATTCTCCAAACCGAATTGCTCAGGGATTGCATGCGTTTCCAATCGGTGGTGCCATCCATCCTTACGGGATACTGGCAGGGCAACCTTGAAGAAGTCACTCTGAAAGAGTTTGAGGACGGATTACGTCGAGCCCCCGACGCGGCTCTAGGTCCTGATGACATTACAGTCAGCATACTGAAACTTCTGTTCAGTGAGTCCCCCGCCTCTCTTTTACATGGGGTTAACCGCTCCTTACGCCATTCGTGGGTCCCACCTGAGTTGCGGCTGGCAAAGATTGTTCCCCTATTAAAAGAACAAGGTTTGGGGTTTACGATAGCTTATGTTAGACCTACTACCCTCACTTCAATGTGGCAAAATTGGTAGAAAGATTTTTACTTAGAAGAATTGAAAGTATCTTGGAATGCGAAAACATCTTGAGCCCAAATAGGTTTCGGGCAGGGCTGGCCAGTATGGTCTGCTCACATTGATTTGGGGAGCCGCATTCAATTGGAACGCTACCGAAAAGAAATTGCCGTGCTAGTCACCTTGGATGTCGCTATAGCGTACGACAGCGCTGAGTACCGAATTCTATTTAACGCTTTTAAGTGCTTTCCTTTCCCAAACTACATCATCTCATGGATCAATAATTTTCTGTCTAGTAAAAATTCTTTTGTTCTCAGCATGGCCTGTCCTTTCCAGTAGACACTCATACCCAAGGTGTTCCCCAGGGCTCTGTTTTGTCTCCCGTTCTTTTTACAATTTGATGAGCTCCGTTTCTATAAATCCATACGTTCAGGTGTACGTTTACGCTGACGGCATTGCTTTTTTCGCGTCAGCCAAGGACATCCACATGTTGTACCTACGTCAGCGGGCCTATTTCTGCGCCTTAGAGATTTGGGTGGATGGTTTCTGCTTGACCCTAAATGCGCACAAATGCGCTCTCCTTGTTTTCGTGCTGGAGGCCCAGTCTCCATTTCTCCCAGCTACCACCGACAAACCGTTCCTCAGGTCTATTCTTTAAAATACGGGGGGATAACATACAAGTACAATCTGAATTGACGCCCACACATTGATTATATTACTACCAAATGAGTGCGGTCTGCTTCTGTTTTCAGAAGGCTGAGTAACGAGAGATTTGGTATGCGCCGGGACACTTTATTAATGATATACCCAATATACACAGGCTAATCCTAGAATTTGGACGTGTGCCCCTTTGAGGAAGCCCTCAGTACAAACTTCGGCCGCTGGTAATGCTGGTAATAAGACTATGCCTGGGTCTTATTCGATATTATGTTCCAATCAACATTTTGTGCATGGAAGGCCAAAGTCTGCCACTAGTCTTTCGCATGCATGCCCTCACTGTTGGCGATTTCATAAGAGTAATGGCGTCGCCCATATCCAGACCGCAAACTGCCTTCGTAACACGGCCTTCGTTGTTTTTCAGCAGTCCATGGCCCCGGGTTCGAACGCCCACAGGTTATATTTGTACAGTCCTTACTGGACCCGTTACATGTGGCCCTTTTGTCTGTCTCTGTTCCTAGTCCTTCAGTCTTATCTTTAGAAGTAGTCTTTGATAAAATTTTTCCCACGTAGGCTAAATTACGCCCATCAAGTCTCTTGTCAGGCCTTTTGCAGGATCACCTTACCGGTTTCCCCTCCCATGTCACCATTGCAACCGACGCCTCTGTTCGGAATGAGAAAGAGGAGTGGGCATTTGTTCTCCCGGTTTTGATTGGGCATTTTCCCTCCGATTGCCTGACTTACTACTTCTTTGCGTGCAGAATACTTAGCAATTGTCCTGGCTCTTACAAAGCTATATTCCGCCGCACAATACGCAATAGTGCTTACAGATTATATTTGTTTGCACTGCTCTATCGTGCCCGACAAGTTCAACATCTCCCCCACGTCGAGCCCTTGGGTATTTACTGCCTCGGTCTTTACAAAAACTTCGTTTGGTGTGGGTGCCTGGACATGCAGGTATCTGGCTCAACGAATCGGTAGACAGTGTGTGTTTAGAATCGCAGAACAATGTATGTTTAGAATTGACTTTGTAGTCGCATTTAATTTGTGACTGTAACATGCGTCTCATTACCTCGGGGGGAAGAAAGGAGTCCGAAGCCGCCGTAAAAGAAACAATAACTCTATTTACATGAGACCACTATGAATGTACCCCGTCTCCGATAATCTTCTTCCTTCTTTCTTTTCACACGAACGCTGCCCGATCAGACGTCCTCTTCTTCACTGGGGTAATTGACGTCCACCACAAAAATATAACATCCTCCCACCCCGGCACAAAAAATGCAATTAGCAAATCTCCCCTGAAAACCATGACTCCCAGGTCTTCTGAGCGTTCATCCGATGAACAAAATGTAACATCTCCTCCCCGCCCCACAGATAAATGAAATTAACCAGTTACCCTTGAATATCCGAACTCCAAGGTCCTACGAGTGTCTGTCAGGTAACCGACCGCACAGGCTCCGAGCACGGTATACATTAAAGCCATTCCTGTCAAATCCGCTGAAGCAGTCAGATAGATAGAGTTCTGCAAGAGCCCGTCTTTTGCGCACACGACGGGAGTTTCGGAACAGACGCCGTATTCAGTTTGCAACTCGCATCCCGTCTTCTACGGTCTTGAACTCTGATTCGAATTTTTCAGATATATTCCCAGGGGCCTCAGGCGACTTGTTTAGCACCTTCCGCGTCTTTCTTGGGGTTTTGGTGATTGGTGTGTACATGTGGGATTCATTCTTGCCACCCTTCCGACAACAACCGTTGTGACCTGTTTTAATCAACTTGCGGCGTCCATTATGGGTAATGGCAGTCTGTGGACCTTTGAAGAATCTGTCGTCGTCCACTATAAGTGTCCCATCTCTACGTTCTACTTCCGCAGGACCATCAGTTGTAGTTACATGTTCGGGAATTTTGCTATATGGGGCTTGTGGAGACGCTTCCGCGCTTGATGAGCAGACTATGTTACTTGGGGTCATTTCCGGGGACTCTTCAAGTGAACGTGAGAGCAAAGCATCTTCAGTTTGGATGTCCAGTGTAGCCAGGGAACGTGACATAGTCGCTCCTTTAGCTTGTGATAGAAAATGTGATGGGAGCGAAGTTGCGGGCGAGCGTATTTCTTCAGCAGCGTATTCAACATCGGGTGGCTCGTAGCACATCTGCAGTCTCAGTGTAAAAAACTCTTTGAAGTTTGCCGATGCATTCAATGTCTTCATGACTTTGCAATGTTCCCTGGTGTCCGCCTTTTCTTTTAACCGGTGGTACAATCGGCTCAATATGTCAATTATCTGGTCTTCATACTCAATGTTGGCTGTGAATTCCTCATTCAGGCAGTCGTTGTCGATAACCTGTTCAATCGCATCATTTAAATGCCTTAGCACAACTTCAGCTCTTCGTATGTCGCGCAAAAAATTCTTCAAGATACCATGTACACCAGTGGACCTTATTTCGCGAAATAAATCGCCCATTTCTCTCGCATTCGTTTGTCTGGGTCACAAAGTCCCGTGCGTGTTACAATCGGAGGTGCAAGTTTTTTCGTTTTTTTTTGCCAGGAAAATCGGGTGCGCGTTAGAATCGGAGGCGCGTTAGAATCGGGCAAGTACGGTAAGTAGTCAACTACGACAACTGCTGCCGCGTACTTTCGCACGTGCATAAGTCGGTGTATACTCTGGTGTCATGAGCTTGAAACTTCTCTCAAATGAACTTGATCCTGTCATATGCCCGTTCTTGTGTAGTTTTGGATCCACGTTTTTGGTGGGTTTTTATGCGGAGTCACCGAATCGGCAATCAAGGCGCGCAATGGTTTCTTTTCAGAGTTCCATACGATACCCCGTCCCGATTTTGTTTGCTCAGCCGCTCTCTTGGTGCTGAGAGAGTGGTTTCTCTGATTTCTTCAAGAGCGTTATGAAGACATCATACGAGGGCCTATTATTCGCCATCACCATCCACATCCTGATCAGGTCGACTGCAGGACGAGGACCTCTCCCATTGACGTTCATCCTGCGCTCCCAGAGTCCATTCTTTGCCTCAGAATGTTGCTATTTGTTCCCTCCATCGAGTTAATGGCCTTCCCTTTCTTTTAGGCCCATCTGTGCCTGCCCATGCTGTTACCCTGGTGAACCACCGGTTGTCGGTTCGTCCCACGGTCAAAATTGCGAGGTTGAGGACTGCCCCATATGCTGTGCTGATGATGTTGTTTTGTTTTTCATTTTCTTAGGTGCGGGAAAATTTGCGGTGCGGTAAGCTCTGCAATATCAGGCTCAAGATTAGTGGCTGAATGAGTCTTACCGTTTCTTCTTCTTTCTTTCCTGCCTTGTTTTTATTAGGTGTTATATAATGTGGGTAATTGTTTACAGATTTTCTCTTTTTTGGCGAATGTGAGTTCGGCTGTGCCACTTTACTCTAGAACCACGCCGAGCACCTGTACCTGATTGTTCTCTGGGAGGACATCCGCACGTATTTTAGGGTGATCTTAAACTTGGCCGCGTAGCGCCCTCCGTCTTGGGCCAAACGTTATTTGCAGCGGGAATTTTTTTAAGGTAGTTTCAAAATTCGTGTGATTAGACCCCTTGGATTTTATTTCAGTTCGTTTTTGCTCATAATCAATGTCTTCCGTGAGTTCTGAGAAACTGGCGTTAATCCTTTGCCCCCTGCTTTAGTTAGATGACCCAATGCTGGTGCCGGCATCAGTCCCGGTGAAAACACACCGGGGTTGCCCAGTGGGCAAGGCGTCGCGCTACTGAGCCCCAAGTCATGGGTTCGATTTGCGGCCCCGGTGGCTGCCTTTCTTATGGAAGCAGAAAACTGAAGGGCACGTGTGTCGGCACTTCGGCGCATGTTAAGGATCGCCAGGTGGTCGACATTATTGGGAAAACCTACCACGTGCCTCGTGGCCCAGGTGTATCTTGGGCTCACGATTTACCGGAATGTTATATTTATCTTCGGGTGGAAAGGCGCTTTGATGTGGTGATGTCAGTTCTGTTCACGCATGGCTTGTGACCGTGTGTGTCGAGTATGCTGCTACCGACTTGTTGAACGAACTTCACTGTGAAGGCGCGGCACGTGCTGAAAATGCGTGTCCTTTGTTTCGTCTCCACCGTAGTATCATTGTCCTCCTTTCCACACTTCAGTTGCCTCGATGCAGTCTAGCCCTCGAATCTTGCTGCTTCAGTCGTAGCTTCGGGCTGGCAGCGATGACGTATTTCCGTGGACACTCGATTAGCACGGCTGATAGCGGACGGCTGGCAGGCAGGGGGAAATCAAAAAGTGAGCCTAATAACGCTGTCCCGTTAAATCAGATCGTCTCGCTTAGGCCAGATCGCCCTGTCATTCAAGTGAAACAACTTCAACCATATTCCAGCATGATTAGCTGAGACTAAATGCAGTAAATCTTTCGGGAGAACGCAAAACGCCATATTTTCACATGACAAGAGGACCGGAGTGGGTAATTTTCGCGGGCTCGCTTCGAATTACTTTGAATATTAACGCGATAGCGCTATTAGGCTCATTTTTCGATTTTGACGTGCCTGCTGGCCCTCCGCTATCAGTCGTGGTCATCAAGCGTCCACGGAAGTACTTGTCAACGCGTAAATGTGGGCTAGTTGGTTCAAACTGTGAAACAGCGCTAGTCCTGTGTGGTCTCTACTTTTGCCCCGTCCTTACCGCGCTACTTAACCATGTTTCACACGAAAGTACGTCACCTCTGCAAACCGGGACAGCCAGACACGAGGGCTCACCGGAAGCAGCAGTACAGAGCAGCGGCAACTACATTGTCGAAAGGAGGAAAATGATACTACAGCCGAGACGAAAGAAAATATACACGATTCAGGCAGGTGCCATGCCTGCGCAGTGAAGCGCGTACGTTCTACGTACCGTATGTAGTCACATGCTAGGCACATACGGTCGTTAGCTTTTCCCGCAACTTACGCCACTAGCAAGGCCCCTCTTCAATCTATACTAATCCGGCGCTAACATTATGTCACGTAAATAAGAATACGCGCAAAAGATTAACGCCAGAAGCTCTAAATTCTTGGGAAACCTAGATTACCACGAGAAACCAAATAAGTGGTGTAACAATGAATCAATATAACCAAATATAAGGCTTCTAATTGCAAATTTTTAAAATAATTTCTCGAATTTTTCAAGGACCGACAGTGCCGCAAGGTCTCTCCGCTAAACGGTAATGGCGCTGCACGGACAATTTACAAAACCTAAAAATACGTGAGCACGTTATCGCAGAAAATAGTCACTTAGGAAACATTGGTTTGGCCATACAAGGTAGCGGCAGAGCCGACCAGGCAGTCGCAAAACTACAGGGATATTGGAACATTTGGCTTACATTATAAAACGCCGATACAGGGGCCGCAGGAATTAAAGAAGAAACAAAAAAAAGAGATACGCAGAGATCACGACTTGGATATCCGCCAGCCTGCCGTACCAGAAACTCACCCGCACTGAAGAAAGCCAAATAAGGATCATAATCACATATAGGGCAGCCCAGTGCGCCTGCACTTCAGTTTTCAAGATCACCGCACAAGTCCCAAATTGGCTCGTAATAACTTTGAATATATCTGACACGCCACTGTCCCAACACAAAAGGAGACTCTGGGGAAAAATTAGTGCCCTCTCACTCTGTGAAGAAGGATGACCTGCAAAGCTCGACGCAGTCCAAGGAGTGCACGAAACAAAACACGTTTACCGTAATTTGCGATGGAGAATACTTCCTTGCCAATTATCTGAATGAACATCTGAAGGATCCAAGCTTTGTTCTTGCAAATAAACATGGAACTGCCTGTGTCCGTCCCGCGTCGTAAGCATATTTCTGTTTGTGTAAGGCCGAGTTCAGACTCTTCCCGCAACTGTCGTAATTACTTTAACCAATGACGTCATTTGACGTGACGTCTCAGCTAACCGGACTGCGTGCACGCCATTTTTGCATCCACAGATCACGATACGGGTTTTGCGTCGGTAATCTGAACATAGCCTAACATACAAACCCAATCCGCTCTACCACTAAGAACTCCGTAAAGGTCCCATTGGGCCGTTTAACGCCCGCGTTTAAACCTCGCACCATCAGTACGGGCATGAAACCTATAGCTGCGCGTGCACGCCACTGTCCTCTCTCCCACTATTCTCCACTACAAACCTGCGTACGCAAAAACCGGCAATAGCGAAGTGCGCGTGCTTAGAAGTGACAGACGCCGTCGAAAATCATCCGGGAGGAATTCGCCGCTAGTCGACGAGCTGAACTTGAGGCGGAAATGGCGGCGCCAGCAGCTTTCCGTTGTTTTTGCGCCCATTCGCGCTTGTGTTCGGGCCAACGCTTCAATTCTTGCTCTTCCTCCAAACGAACGGGTGCATCCGTCCTCTAACGATTTAAAACCTGGAAGCCCTTGAGCTTTATTCTCGCGTACAAACACGTGGCTGTCCGTTTTCCTTCCCCCTCGCATGCACATCTTACTCTGTCTGTAAGATGTCTGTGTAACACACAACCCACACCCGAACCACTGGATTAAGGAAGGCTGCCGACTAAGAGAATTGAACCATGCACTTTGGACATCTAAATGTCCAACCAGCACAAGTGGCATTTCATCGGTAGTGGCATGAAGCCTAACTGTGCGTGCACGCCCCCTTTTTTCTACCGCATACCATGCACGTATAAACCGACAACCGGTGGTGGCGGATACTTAGGCGTGAAAGACACCGGCGCAAATGTCGCTCGGAAGGCCTTCGAAACTGAAAAAGAAATATGGGTTCAAGCCGGCGTTCCAACTGAAGTTTCTGTTCTCCCGGGAAGTACTCGCACCAACTTGGCGAAGTGAATTTGAGGAAAACGGCGATGGTGGGTTTCGGTCGTTTTAGGGGCAGCCCTTCGGGAGCCGTTTCCCGGGCTTCGCGGGAGCGGCGTCTGTTTATGTCCGCGTAACCGAGTGAGCGAACGCAGCAGCGACAAAAGAAAGAAAGAAAACAGAGGGGAGCGTCTAGCCAAGGTTGAAGTGGAGTACGACACGTGCGGCTACGGCGTCATCGCTCTCACTGCGTTTCCCTTACACATGTCTCATGCATCGCCACCAAGGAGCGCCCTCCCCCTCACACTCTCCCCAAATGCTGTTCCATTCTCCGCTAATCCAAACTTGCGTGACGTTTCCGCGGGAGGTGGAAACACGATATGCAGCAACATGCTCCGTGCTCCCTTGTAAGGGGCTATTCCGAACCACGTGACATTTGCGCGGGAGGTTCAAACACAATTTGCAACATGCTGGATGGCGGCGGCAGCGTTCTGGAGATAGCAGCAGAGTAGCGCACGCCGCCGTACGTTCTTTGATCACGCGAACACTTCCTGAGACGCAACAGAAATGCGCCCTGACCGAGAAGACTGCAGATCGCGCTGCGCACAGATTTTATATTAGGAAGTGTAGTAATCGTCAGTTCATTTGTTACGCCCGTGCGTGCTTCGGTTGATTTTTCGCACATCTGATAACCGCACTAGCGCCGTTAGCTGCCGACTGCGGAACTTGCGAAAGGGAAATCGGTGGAGGCGAGGGGGAAAATAGTTGACGAGGAGCCCCAGAGCGGCGCCGAGTAAATCAATGACACCGGAATGAAAACTGGGGCGGGGTTAGACATATACTGCGTTGCATGAAAAATGGGACCGTCCGTCGTATGGTATATATACCGCACCTCCAGAGATAAAAGGGCTTCACGCCATAACGGATATGTCACCAATCCAGCGGCTCTAAATAAATGCCCCCCCCCTTCCTTATTGTCGAAAAATATAGACCCAGACCTAGACAAGAACAGACGAAAAGGTAGCATCAAATTGTTTGAAGGAAAGCCCAAAAACTATGAAAACACAGTGCATGCCGACACCTGCACGTTTGAAAGGGTTTGGAAGGGCCACAATTGTCGTAGTGTACTCGTGAGTCAATCGCTGTGGCTTCATTACCCTCCACACACAGGAAAGGAAAATCCTAATCCGCCCAACGGAACTATGCTTAAAAATCGTTACACACGCTCAAAAGGGCATTAGTTTCTTGGCTGCAGGCACATTACCTGAACAAATGAGCTTGATTCTTAAATCCACAAAGATAAAAGTGCACGCCACATAAAACCAGGTCTGAAAGGGAACGATGAAGCCCGCGAAGATCCGTGAAAACTAGCATACCGTGCTCGAGGTTGACCAAAACTAGCACACTTATCTCCTTGAAAAATATTGGGAATTCTCCTCAGCCTACGCCTAGGAACACCATCCTTCCCCGTGCCACACAAGTATCTAAGCTACGAGTAAGTGCAAACTAGACGTGTGATACAATCCAATACATATATGCACAAGTCTAGATGGGCGAAGATGTAAAGTAGGAACCGTGAAACTGTGCTCAACGGGGGCAAACACCCGCTCTCCTTACGCGACGTGGTCATCTTCAGGGACACATGGCTCAGGGGCCAACTTCCCTAAAATCGTATTCAATAACGCTCCGATTCTCTCTGTCTCCCTTTCTCTCTTTCTCGCTCTCTTTCTCTCTCTCACTTTGTGTGTGTGTGTTATAAATAAACCAAAATATTCAGTTAGGCAAGAACGCTAGATAATAAATACGGTGAGACACTGACGCTGTCACCTTCTTCCTCAAACTGACCAACTCAGCGCGGCCGCAACCTTTCGGGCCGACATCTTAAGCAACACAAGCGGAAATGTCGTTTGCCTTTCCTTTGCCGCAGTGATCGTTGCGGCTAGTCTATCTATCGTCGCTTAACTTGCAATTCTCGAAAGCATGCATGGTAAATGTACGACTCCAATACAAAACGTTCCCTCCATGCTGAAGTAACGCCATTGCGCCATACATCGTAAGAACTAGACGTGGATGTCGCCTGCAACTTTTTTGTGAAAGTCACTTTTGTGTTGAATTGATTCGGTATCGGAAGAGACAGTTCGGCGAACAAAAATGTGTCCATTTTTCCTCCATACATAGCGCCAGTTGTGCTCACGCTTTCGGGCCACGGCCGTTCCAAAGGCCTTTTAAGTTAAGGGCAAAGATGCTCATTTCCGAAAATTGGCAAGACTTCCGACTCAGACGTCGATTCTGCCAACCGCAGCCCGAGACCTTCGTTCGTAAGTTTTTCTTTACGGCTTTTCACGACAATTCTGTCCCACCTTTCACGCCTCTGAAACTGGGCGATTATGTCTGACTGTTTTTACTGCAAAGCAGTATATGTCTAACCCCCCAGTTTTCCTTCCGGTGTCATCGATTAACTCGGCACCACTCTAGGGCTCCTCCTCGCCATGCTGACAACTCTTTAACAACTATTTTTCCCCTCGCCTCCACCGATGCCCCTTTGCCAAGTTGCGCAGTCGGCAGCTAACAGCGGTAGTGCGGTTATCAGATGATTGCGAAAAATAAACAGAAGCACGGGTGGGCGTAAAAAATTGCACTGACGATTACTATATTCTCTAATATGAAATTTGTGCGCAGCGCGAGCTGCAGTCTTCTCGGTCACCCCGCATTTATGCTGCGTCTCAGGAAGTTTTCGCGTGATCAAAGAACGTACGGCGGCGTGCGCTACTCTGCTGCTACGTCGCAGCGCGCTGCAGCCACCGGTCAGCATGTTGCAAATCGTGTTTCAAACTCCCGCAGAAATGTCACGTGGTTCGGATTAGCCCCGCACAAGGGAGCAGCGAACACGTTGTTGTAAATCGTGTTTGAATCTCCCGCGCAAATGCCACCTGGTTTGATTAGTGGAGAAAAGAACAGGGCCTGGGAACGTGTCAGCGGGAGGGCGTTCTTTGGTGGTGACGCATGAGACATGTGGGGGAAAGCATAGAGTTTCCTATTAGTATGAAACTCTATGGGGGAAAGGCAGTGAGAGAGATGACGCCGTAGCCGCACCTGTCGTATTCCACCTCACTCTTCGCTAGACGGTCATCTCCGTTTTCGTTCTTTCGTCGCTACTGCGTTCTCTCATTCGGTGAAGCGGCTAAAACACACTCCGCTGCCGCGAAGTTCAAGTAACGGCTGCCAAAGGGGGGGCCCCTAAAACGACCGAAACGCACCGGCACCGTTTGCGTAGAAATTCCACTTCGCCACGTAGCTGCCAATCCCTCTCGGTTGAGAAGAAACTTGTCTAGTTGGAACGGTGGCGTGAGCCCATATTTCTTTTTCAGCTTGGATGACGTCCTGAACGACATTTTCGCCGGTGTCTTTTACGCTTCGTGTAGCACGTACTCAAAAACGTTAAGATAGAGCACACATTCACGGAGCTCGTGCCGACCAAACGCAGAAAGGAAAGGAAAGCGTTTTTTTATTAAACATATACAGCAGCCCGTCTCAAAGGCTTCAGCGGTTCAAATCGGTGCTGCACAAGGTGAGCACTGCAGCGGGGAGGTCAAAGCTACTGGCGTGCGGAGGTGTCAACGCCATGGATCAGACGTGGGGATAGACAAAGAACAATGCCAAGAAAAAAAACCTAGCACAAGATGCACTAGAACTAAACTACACCCTCATCACGGACCCGGCATACCCCACAAGTATAGGAAACTCCGTCTCTCGCGACACCACACCCGACCTCACGTTCATCAAGAACTGCGAACTGGTCACCATCACCTGGAGAAACACCGAAGAAGACCTGGGAAGCGACCACACGATCGTCGAAATCATCGTGCCCACGTCGGGAGAACAACCAAGCAGTACAAAAAAGTACACCTGGCTTGACTGGACCCAGTTCAGGAAGCTCAGGGATCGAGAAGAAGCCGAGACAGACGAGATCACGGACATTGACACGTGGAGTCAAAAGATCGCCCGAAACGTGCGCGACTCGACGCGAGAAATCGAGACCGACTTGCCCACCTCATCGAGGCAAAGAAATTTATACAAAGCAGATGTAAAAAGCACAGGCTTAACAGAAGGCTCCGCAAGAAAGTGGCCGAGCTCAACTGCACGATCGAAGAGCACTGTCGCACGCTCTGCAGCCAGCAATGGAACGAGCTATGCAATGCGGCTAACGGCCAGCTACACAACGTCAAGACATGGAATTTACTCAAACAGCTGCTTGACGAAACCAAAACCAAGTCCCACCAAAGAGGCCGTCTCGCCAAACTTCTGCATCGAGAGACTACGGAGACAGGAGCTGCCACTTTGCGAAAGAAGCTCCAAGACAAATACGTCCCGACGACACCGTCGGTCGACCGCGGTCCATACCGCGGCCGACCCAACGTGCATCTGGACAGGGATATAGAAATTGAAGAGGTACGCACTGCCCTTCACGACCGGGAACAGCCGTTCGGCACCTGGGCCGGACCTCATCACAAACAAGGCCCTAAAAAATTTCGACGACCGCTCCATCGAGAACCTCACGGCGTATTACAACAAATGCTGGAGGAGCAGTACCCTGCCGAAGCAGTGGAAAAGGGTCAAGACAATTCTCATCCCAAAACCTGGGAAGCCACTGACCACGGACAACCTCCGCCTGATCTCGCTCACGTCCTGCGTGGGCAAGGTCCTGGAACACGTCCTACTCAACCGATGGCAAGAGTTCCTCGAAAACAAAGACCTCTATCCCGAGACGATCATCGGCTTCTATAAACACCTGAGCACGCAGGACACCATGATCCAAATCAAACATCAAGTCATTGACGGCGAAACCAGGGACACAAAAGCCGTCCTCGGGCTTGACCTGCAGAGTGCCTTTGATAAAGTCACGGGCTCGGGCATCCTTTCGCAGGTATCCAATCTAAATTTAGGTGAAAGGTCGTACGAATATATTAAGGTCTTCCTCAGCGGTAGAACGGCAGATCTCAGAGCTGGTGACCTGTAGATGGATGAGAAGACATTAGGTAGTCAGGGAACCCCCCCCTCCCCCCCCCCAAGGCTCCGTCATCTCACCCATGCTCTTCAACTTCGTTATGATACAAGTTGCCAAAAGACTACGCCAGCTTGAAGGACTGAACCACATGATATACGCGGACGACATCAGGCTGTGTGTGGACGGGGGCAGCGATGCCCACATAGAATCCACAATGCAGACGGCTGTCGATGCGATCAAAGAAAGCTTGGAAGGCACGGGACTGCGTTGCTACCCCACCAAGTCCGAGCTCCTGATCTACCAACCGAACAAAACGCACAGAATCAAGCAGCAAAGGGAGCACGAAAAGATCAAGATTCGAACCAGGGACGGCAACACAATACCGACGGTCAGCAAGATCCGAGTCCTAGGGATGACGATCGAAGCGCTCGGTAGGAACGGAGGCACCGTCACCCGCATCACGGGAAAGGCGGCGAACGTGACAAGACTGTTCAAGCGCGTTACTAACGAGAAGGGAGGCATGAAGGAGGAGAACCTCACCAGACTCATACAGTCCGTCGTACTTTGCAACATAGCGTAGGTGGCAGCCTTTCACAAGTGGATGAAAAGCAAAAAAACAAAACAAAAAAAAAAAAACAAGCTAGACATCCTAATCCGGAGGGCCTACAAGACAGCCCTCGGCCTACCCGAAACTACCAACACAAAGCGTCTCCACCAGCTGGGCATACACAACACGCTCGACAAGATCGCCGAAGCGCAAAGAACCGCTCAGTTGGAACGACTGTCGTCGACCAAGGCCGGCAGAAAGATCCTGTACAAACTATAGGCATCGGTTATCACGAACAACAGGGTCGAAAACGCGCCGTTCCCGACCACGTACGGCGGAACGTGCGGGTAGACCCCTTGCCGAGGAACATGCACCCGGACTTCAACGAAGGCAGAAGACGCGCTAGAGCCAAAACACTAACGGACCTGCACGGGAAAGACCCCGGCGCCAGATACGTGGACGCAGCCGAATACGCTGGCCGCAACGGCTTCGCGATTGCCGTGGTCGACTGCGAAGGCAACTGGCGGGCATCCACCAGCACGTCAAGCAAGAAAGTCGAGGAAGCGGAAGAAATAGCCATCACTCTGGCCATCGTAGACCAAAAATGCCACACGATCCTCAGCGATTCCAGACAGGCAGTGAGGAACTAAACGAAAGGAAGAATTGCCCCAATGGCGGCAGGCATTCTGATCCGAGAGGCAGACCGCGACAAGAGGATTCGCATCAAGTGGTTCCCGGCGCACGCAGGCGCAGCGTCGGAGAAGAATGCCAATCACAACGAAACGGCACACGCCCGAGCGCGAGGACTAACCTACCGCGCCCAGGGCAACGGCCGCCCGCTGTGGTTCTGCGCCAAAGACCGAATGACCAGCTACAACGATTTGGCCAAGGCCTTTCGGCTGGCCCGTAGACTTCTCCCGGCGCCCTGCAAACGGCTGATATGGTCACAGGCCGTGCAGTTACAAACGAGGACGCTTCCGAGCATGGCGCTACTGCACCGGATGTACCCGGAATCACACCCCGACGACAAGTGCAGAGCGTGCCGCAGAGAGACGGCCACATTCGAGCACATGCTCTGGGACTACTCCAAACATCCAAGCGAAGCTAACTCAGGACGTATACCGCCGCAGCTTGAGGAAGCAATGTGGAGTGACCACCAAGAAACGCAACTCCAGGCCGTCTAGCAGGTCATCGAGGCACTGGCTAGGCAGGAACCTCGCGAGCCGGCAACTGCGAGCGAGGATCCTAGCGGAGCACCCGCCAAGACGACGACGTAGGCCACGTCCGAAGCGGGCGTGCGCGCTTTACTGCAGGCACAATAAACGTTTCTCCAATTCAATCCAATTACGCTTAAGTATGCGCCGTCACCGGTTACCGGTTTATGCGCGCACGTGCGGGCGGAAAAGGGGGAGGCGTGCACGCACAGGAACGCTTCATGCCACTGCCCATGAAATTCTGGTTGTGCTGGTGGGGTATTTAGATGTCGAAATTACATGGTTAATTGCGCTTAGTCGGCTGTCCTTTATCGAGCGGTTCAGTGTGGGTTGATGTGTTGCACAGACATCTTACACAGACGATAAGATGTCTACGAGGGGGAAGGGAAACGTACAGCGACATGTTTGTACGCGAGAGTAGAGCTGAAGGGCTTCCATATTGTAAATCTTTACGGAGCCGTATGCATGTCGCTTGTTTGGAGGAAGAACAAGAATCGAAGCGTTGTACCGAACACAAGTGCGAACGGGCACGAAAACAACGAAAAGCTGCTGGTGCAGCCATTACCACCTCAAGTACAGCTCGTCGAGTAGCGGCGAATCCCTCCCGTATGAAGAGGAGCTTGCCCGCTTGGAACGCCGGCGTGAGCCATGATCACTTCTTCAGAGGGCTTTCAGGGTATACTTTCGACCGTGTCTATCACTTCTAAGCACGCGCACATGACCGGTTGCTGGTTTATCCATGCGTAGGTTTGTAGTGGAGAATAGTGGGAGGCAGTATGGGGGAGCGTGCACGAGCATCTAAAGGTTTCATGGCCGTAATGATGGATGGCACGTCCGTCGTGGTGGTGCGATGTTTAAATGGGGGTTTTAAACGGCCCGATCGAACCTGTCCGGAGTCCTTAGAGGTAAAGCGGTTTGGGTTTGTGTGTTATGCAAACACTAACATGCTTACGATACGAGAGTGATACAGGCAGCTCCATGTTTGTATGCAAGTCAAAGCTTGGATCCTTCAAAGGTTCATTTAGCTAATTGGTTAGGAAATATGCGCCGTTGCAAATTACAACAAACGTATTTTGCTTCGTGCACTCCGTGGATTGCGTCCAGCTTTGCAGGTCATCCTTCTTCACAGAGTGGAAGGGCACTAATTTTTTGTTTTTAGTTGGGACCCTCTGACATTCATCTGCATCGTAGGTAATATCGGCTCACCTAGGGCCTTCCCAATCGTTTCCAGAATCTCAGTGACGCTTTCCTTATGTTCTTGAATAACATCTTTAACCTCAACATTTTTATTTTCTTTTAGCGTATATTCCGGCCGCTCGTTTGCCTCATCAAGGTACTTACTGATATGATACAGACCAACCTTCATTTCGTCCGTTTCCGCCCGGAGACCTCGACCTTCCGAGAGAAGTGCCCGCGCCATTGAGTTCTTAAACTACTTAAATTCCGTTCGGAATTCCTCTTAAATTATAAGAACAGTTTCTGGAAGTCTTTCATCATCACTCTCGGGACAAAATCCAACACAGAGATATTACGTGCGCAATACCAGCAGCAGTAGCGGCCACAGAAAATATCAACAGGCCGTGAAAAAACTGCGCTAACCTGCAAAGTTCCGAAGGGAGATTACGCACTGCTCGCACGCTGTCACAGCTGCAAGTGCCCTCGACTGGTGCGGTGCTGTCGTTTATAGGGGGCACAGTGGTCACGAAGTCTGGCCGCTGCGTGTCTCTGCCTTGGGGCTTGTGACGTTCGCTGTGACAGCGATCACCAGGGTAAAGCTGCCGAGCATGCGTCGGATTTCAGCCGCCGCCGTCCAGTTGAAGCCAGCTCTGCAAAGTGCCGAAAGGAGATTACGAAGTGCTCGCACGCTTTCACTATTGCAGGTGCCCTGGACTGGTCCGGGGCTGTCTTTTATAGGGGACACAGTGGCCCTGAGGTCTGGCCGCTGCGTGTGTCTGCCTTGGGGCTTGTGGAGCTCGCTGCGCCAACGATGACCAGGGTAAAGTTGCCGCGCATGCGTCCGATTTCAGCCACCGTCGTCCAGTTGAAGCCAGCTCTGCAAAGTTCCGAAGGAAGATTACGCAGTGCTCGCACACTGCCACTGCTGCAGGTGCCCTCCACTGCTCCGGTGCTGTCGTTTATAGGGGGCACAGTGGTCCCCAGGTCTGGCTGCTGCGTGTCTCTGCCTTTGGGCTTGTGGCGTTCGCTGCGCCAACGATGACCAGGGTAAAGTTACCACATATGCGTCGGATTTCAGCCACCGTCGTTCAGTTGAATCCAGGTCTGCAAAGTGCCAAAGGGAGATCACGCAGTGCTCGCACGCTGCCGTCTACCGCGAAGCTAAGCCTAAAGTACCCAACAACCTACTCCGAGCATACGAAGCCAGCTTCGCGCTGTTGGAGAAGACCGTCCTCTAAAAGTCGTCGCTGCGAGCGTGTTGCGATGGGTTCCCTAACTTTCTTGGGGTCCCCAAAGCTTGGTTACCCTATTCTAAAACTTCCCATTACCCCAAATCATTACACCACGACATGTTTCGCCTCGTACACAGTCTTGCCTTCTGTGAGCATTCGTGAGTTCTCCAACTTTATACTAGAGAAAGTCAGTCTCACTGTAAGCAGACAAGAGCCCACGTTTCAATTATAAATTTTCATGGCGATATCCAAATGAAAAGTAAACATAGACAGGTCTAAACTCACTTGTAGACGTTGAAAACTCGCGTACATATCATTCATACATTGCGGACAAGTTGCCTCGAAAAATAAACAAATCAGCCGTAGTAATCAAATAAGGGCATAACTATAAAAAATCATTGTGGGAACAAGCACTGCGTAAGCCAAGGTGCAAGTCGTACAGCGCTTTTAAGCATGTGCGGCGAAGCAATCCGCTCACCGTCCTCTCGTAGTCGAACTCATTTACAAGGCATGCGCGCAGTACGCGCGGTGAGATCACAACTGAGCGGCGCGTTTCCGTCGCTGCTGCAAGGTCTCTTTTCGTTGCACACACAGTCTGGTACACGTCACGTGGCAAGTATTTCATAATGAAATAACTGCGTAATTTTCTCGCATCAACTGCATCGTCCCGGGCGTTAGCTGGCTGCCGTGGGTCGCGAAGGTAGCAACTACCGAAAGGTGGCGGCGTCGCCGGGAGTCACTGATTGCTTGCCGGATTATTCGATCTATAGACCACATTTTAAATGCAGAGCATTTCAGTAACTCACGATATCACCCGCGTTGACGTCCGTAGTCGTAGTCCGCGCCCCTCCCCCTACACTATATAAAAAAATACTATCCGGCGCCTGGTTTCGATCCCTCGACCCTGCGGGCGGAACGCAATGTACATGGTGCTCTACCCACTGCGGCACAAAGCCGACACAGAATGGGAGGCTACGAACGCGCCTTATATCCTTGACTCATTCAAACTACTTCAAGAAGCTGCTGATACAACGTATTCACTACCACCAACTCCCCAAACACTAAACGTTAACGCAATACACCCACCCCCTATGCGACGCATTTACTCGAGTCCCCCTCGCGGGGAGATGGGCCCAATTTTTTTGAATAACGTGCATCAAAAACAACAGTAGAATGCACACAGCGGCAACAAAAAAAGCGCATGGTCACATAAGCACACTAATTGTGTTCGAGCAGACAACATAACCTGGCGCCTTATAAGTGGTGTCACTTGTAGGTGGCACCACTGTATTTTCTCGAGGCCAATCGTTCGTCTCCGTCTTATACGCCAGTCTCAAGCGTCTATCTTGTCACTGAACGCGAGTCTCGAGAACTAGTGACCACGAATACCATCAAAAAAGGCGTACTTACCTGGCCTCGTTGATCACCGAGAACGAGCCCCCGGGTGAGGCGCGGGCATTGCACTGCGCTCGCGCTAACACCTGCCACTACAGCGAACTGTGGAAGGGGGCATGCAAATTGCTTAAATCCGGTTAAATGCAAGTGAGGGCGCCACCGCCTTAGCAAGAGCGCGATTGTGCCTCCCACCGGCGTTTCTCCGGCCCCTATCAGCGCGCGCCGGGTTGCAAGAGAGACTTTGAATACACTTATATATTGCGTGCTTCGCCCCTCTCTATGTTTCACGTTAGTGGCGATGGCCCGTTTCTTTTTTAGATGAAGAGCATCTGATTCACTCGCCTTGTCCCTCCGGCGTCGTCGTCGTTGTCATCGGCGTTGTCCACCCCTCCCCCATTCTCCTCGCCGCGCCAGCTGCGCTTCCGCCGCTCACCCCCTCTCCTCTTCGATAGCAAACACTCTCTCGCGAGGGGCATTGGATAGGATTCGATTGGATTGGATTGGATTGGATTGGCTTGGCTTGGCTTGGTTTGGCTTGGATTGGATTTGGATAGGATTGGATTAAAGTGGATTGTGTTGGATTGGGTTGTGTCATAGCCGCGGCAGACGCGCTGGGGCCGGCGCATGTGCAGCATGTGTGCAGTGCTCTCTCATCCGTGGTTTCCCCTCCTTCGGGCGCGCTGCGCATATAACCGGTGTGCCGTTCTCCGGCGAAGCAACATCCACGCTTGGCTCAAACACCTAGAGTCCACGCCGCTTTACAAGTACGTCAACGTCGTCATCGACTGGGACCGGCTTACGCAGTCCCCTCAACGTTATGCGCGCTATAAAACGCGGTCCCTTCACCGCTCCGCCTATGCGTCGCATCTACACAGGGGTTCCCGCGAGGGGAGGTGGGAGTTTTAAATGCAGAGCATTTCAGTAACTCACGATGTCACCCGCGTTGCCCCATCGTAGTCCGCACCCCTACCCCTACACTATATAAAAGAAAATACTATCCGGCGCCTGGTTTCGATCCCTCGACCCTGCGGGCGGAACGCAATGTACATGGTGCTCTACCCACTGCGCCACAAAGCCGACACAGAATGGGACGCTACGAACGCGCCTTATATCGTTGACTAATTCAAATTACTGCTGACGAGCGCTCTCTTGTGAGCAGTTGCCACAAGTGCAACAACATTAACGTAACGCAAACTACTTAACGTCGTGCGCCCCCGGAAATGCTCTGCATTTGATCGTGCCCCTCGCGAGGGGGATGTTTGACTGCGTCACCACGCGAACAGTTTGCCACGCTTTAGTTTCAGTTCTTTCTTTGCTGGGGTGCCGACTAGCGGCGCCACCTCTTCGCACTTCGCCGCGGGAGGATCCGCGGCGGGGGCGAGAGATGGCGCTGGCGTCTCCGCGGCCGCGTCTGCGGCCTCCGCGGGCACCGGCGCCGGCGCGTGGTTTTCTCGCGTGCCTACATTTTTTAAATACAGAGCATTTCAGTAACTCACGATGTCACCCGCGTTGACGTCCGTAGTCGTAGTCCGCACCCCTCCCCCTACACTATATAAAAAAATACTATCCGGCGCCTGGTTTCGATCCCTCGACCCTGCGGGCGGAACGCAATGTACATGGTGCTCTCCACTGCGCCACAAAGCCGACACAGAATGGGAGGCTACGAACGCGCCTTATATTCCTGACTCATTCAAACTACGTCAAGAAGCTGCTTATACAACGCATTCACTACCACCAACTCCCCAAACACTAAACGTTAACGCAATACACCCCACCCCCTATGCGACGCATTTACTTGAGACCCCCTCGCGGGGAGATAAGCCCAATTTTGTTCTTATTCCCTCCTTTTTTAAAGACGATAGGCTTTCTTGGGCTACTTAAACCCAGAAATTTTGGTCTGTCTGTATGTTTGTCTGTCTGTCTGTCTGTGACTCGATTCAGCCACCCGGCCAAAGCAAAACAATGCCTGCGCAATAGTCTTATATAGTCACAGCTAAATCTACCCGTCTATGTCCGGTGTAATGTTCATACTTGTCAACATTGTTGAAGAAGAACAAGACATTACGCAAATATGAGACAACAAAGCAATGCAGAAGTGATATTTGCAGTGGTCCTTTATAAAAAAAATCGCACATGCTTGACTTTTGCGAAATTAAATACTTCATCAACTGCAAAAAAAGAATTCCCTCCGCCGTCGCCTGCTGTCGCCCGCGCCACTATAGCTTCTGGCGCCATTTTAAGAAATCAACCGGCAACAGTTACGCAAGGTTCCACTAGATAGGTTCCACGTTTTGCTTGCAACGCACGTGGGGTAGGGAAACGCGGTTATACAGGCTCCGGACAGCGAAGTTTGCTGCGTGAGCGCAGCGCCAGCCGCGACAGACACGCGAAACTCCGAGTCGGTCCCGCCGCGCCGACCGCCTTCAGCGCCAGTGAACGCAACTTAGCAAAAAACGTTTGTTATAACGTTATTTGAGCGTATATGTACTACATAGTGCAACAAAGTCATGTAAAATGTTGTGCAGTCGGGGGAAGCCTCCAAATAAAACGGGGCACTGATAAAATGCTGTCGCCTCGCTGCCGAGCCGTGGGCTAGCACAACTGGGAAGCATGTGTTCAAGACATGCATTCTCCCGCGGATTCTTCTTCTCTGTTTTTTTCGCATATACCGAGCATGGTTACTGAATCTTGAAAGGCCCACATTAAGCGAGCGGATTACATGCTGCCGTGGTGTACGATCAGCTTGTTAGTAGGCTGGTTAGCAGGCGGTCAATACACATAATTGCGCTCTGAATTTGGTAACAAAGAGGGCCCCCAAGCACAATTATAGCATTGTAGCTTTATCACCCAGCGGTTCTACTCTGCTTCATCTAATATTCCACGTGCTTATACCGCCGAATTAAATACATATAACCACATATGGGGCGCGGACACTTATAGGCGATAATGTTCCCAAATGTTTCATGAGCATTTGGATAGCATAAAATCACCGCCTCTTCTTGCAAAAGAAACAATGAAATTGTTGTCTAAGCCACTGAAAAGGAAAGAAAAATAGAGCTAAGACGTGCCGCAATCAAAGTTGGAACAATATGTACACAGGAAAAAAAAAATTCTGCGTTCGGGGAGCAGGAGGAGGACAAACTTTATTTATCCCATCCGTTGTGATTGCGGTCACTCCGGACCAGTGAGGGGTGTACTCAGGGAACTAAATTTTTTCTCCCGTGACTTTTGTTGCAAAAGTGTTGACGGTAATAAAAGCGCTACTATTCGTTCCTAACGGAGGTCTCCTGCCTAACCCGTTGGCGTGGAGAGAAAAAAAAATGCCCGAATATGAATATTCCGTAATTTATTCCGATACGCCTATTAGATGTTCTGCTTACCCCTCCCCCATCCCATCCCTGCTCAAAGGAATTTCTTGTAATAGCCTTCTCGTGATGAGATTCTTTTTTGGGGGCGTGTTTACATATATGCAACTAACGTACTGGGCTACAACTGGAAGCCCAAAAGTTTCTCGGCGAAGCGGGCACTTATTAACGTCCGCACTTTCACTATACCCCAACAAACGTGAATTTGATAGTGTTACATGTATGAAGCATCACATTCGGATCAAAGACCTATATGTAACTCCCGTGTGGTCCAGTTAGTAGTTCTGCAGTCGCATGCAAGTGCACTCACATGGATGGAATACCCCGCGCGGAAACATCGCGCAACGTCTGATATATTTGCAGGCAAAGCCTCCTCTTTTGTGGAGTGAACAATATAAATTACGTTTTTTTTGTTTGAAGCGAAACATGCTGATCTTGAGAAAGGTTTGCCCCGCAGGCAGGCTGTACAAGCGTTTCTCTTCTGGGCATCACGGCTATGCGGCCTTTATATGCCTTCTCATACGCGAGTTCAACCGAATAAATTCTTCTCCATTCACATGCACTATGTGGCAGTATTACTTTACAATCTCTTACTTCGTTTTAAGCCCAAAAGGGGCGACTAATATGCTTAATCCGCGCTGCAAAAAGAAGAGCGCCCCCGAGCCAGCAGCGTACCGGCTTGCGGGGACCGACCCAGTGTTGCGCATACTGCCGAAGGTGGCGGTGGGTGTCGCGGGCTCCGTGTCGCCCTCTGGGCGCTGTCCGGAGCCTATAAGCGTTGAAGTAGGGCGCCTCGATTAACGCGTGTCTTCGCCGTACGGCCGCGTTCGCATCGAGACACCCGGTTTGGAGCAGTGGAACGCGGGAAATTTAAAATGATTTAAGCAAACCTTTGGCGTCTTTACCTTGGGAGGAGCGCGACGCAAGAGGAACAACATGAGAGGTGAGCGGGAAAGCGAAAGGAGGCATTTACTTCGCAAAAGCCGATAAAGACTATCGTCTTTTGACGGCATTTGCAAAGAAAGGAGCAGATACGCGGCCAACTTTTTATTTTTGGGTGTGTTTGTGTGTTCTTTTTCATTTTGTATTTAATCGTGAGATTAACTTAACCAACCATGGGGAGTAACGTGTCCAGCATTGTGCATGGCTGGCTGACCTCTTCAGCACAGCTAAATAATCTCTTCTCTCTCTCTCTCTGTAACATATACTAATCAAATGCCTAGAGTGCTCGCAATAAGCTCACTCGAAAACCGAAGTATAAAATGGTGCAATAACGTTGAACGAGTAAAAGTGTTACGAAACACAGCATCGTTGTATTTGCTGGAACAACGTCAACTTTTCTTTGGAGCAATGACAGGCCAGTCGAAAGCTGCTTTCACGTGGTGTATTCGCAATGTTTCGCAGATACGAGCAAAACAAAATTTCCAACCTGGAAAACCTGGTGACTTCGTTGGCGAAGCGTTCTACGAAGGCACTCCTGCTGTTTGGTAGCAGAAGCCTGGCCAACCGCCGTGTCCACGCCGGTAGGAATTCGATGGGAGACGACGCCCCCGCCTGGAAGAAGCCTTCGACCAGGTGGTCCATGTTCTGGCGTCGCGGGTCATCGAGGTCATAGCGCTGACCGAACAGATATACGGCGATGCAGTTGCACAGGCTGGCAGCCAGCAGCTTACGCGAAGGTACCGGAGCACCATGGGTCTCTGCCAGCGTGTCCACTAGGTGCTGCGCCTCGTCCTGCGCAGCGTCGGCCACAAGACACGGCTGATGTTCCTCTCAGTCGTAAGTCGGCTGTCAGGTGGATAGGTTCTGCGGACGGACCGACAGGTTTTATAATGATATCGAATGTCATGCACGTCTGTGGGACCTGTACAAGGCCCTTTTCAAGAGCGTCGTTTCTTGACCTCAGTGTGGCCTTCGTTTGACATGCCGTGACCTCCACGTGACCTCAAAATAAATGCTGCGCGAGGCAAAATAAACAAAGCTAGTGTAAGGAATTGACGAGTGTTAACTACTTTGCATGTTGGTTGTTCATAGTGGAAGGCGAAGAGTGCATGCATACGGGACACAAGGAGGGGGGGGGGGGTCTGGGAGCGAGACAGTGAATCAGCATTTTTGTCCATCGTTTCCCCTTCCTTGTGTCATATGAGTATTCGCTGCTCCTGATTCATTATAAATGTAAATCTCATTTGTTGTACTTGATTGATGATGGGTTTTAACGCGCCGAAACTACACAGGCGATGAGGCGAACTGTAGTGGAGGGCTCCGGATTGATTTTGACCGCCTGGGGATCTTTAAAGTGCGACGATATCTCGAACACACTGGCGTTTTGGCTATTCACCTCCATCAGAAAAGCTTCCGCCACGGCCGGGAATCAAACCCACGTCCTTGGGCTCAGCAACGCAACACCCTTAGCCACTGACCCACCGCGGCGGGTCATTTGTTATCATCATCATCATTATCATTATTATCATCATCATCATCATCATCAGCCTATCTACACCCACTGCAGGGCAAAGGCCTCTACCGTCAATCTCCAATTATCCCGGTCCTGTGCTAATCGCGACCAATTTATTCCCGCAAACTTCTTGATCTTATCTGCCCATCTAACTTTCTGTCGCCCCCTGCAACGCTTGCCTTCTCTAGGGATCCACTCTGTTACCCTTAATGACAAACGGTTATCTTGCCTTCGCATTACATGCCACCCTCTGCCACGCTTGCCTTCTCTAGGGATCCCCTCTGTTATCCTTAATGACCAACGGCTATCTTCTTTTCATCACATTTCCTGCCCACGTCCATTTATTTTTCTTAATTTCTACTAATATGTCCTTAATACGCGTTTGTTCTCTGACCCACTCCGCTCTCTTCTTGTACCTTAATGTTAACCTATCATCTTCCGTTCCATTGCTCGCTGAGTCATCCTCAATTTAAGTTGAAGCCTCTTAGTGAGCCCCCACGTTTCTGCCCCGCAAGTGAGTACCGGTAAGACGCAGCTGTCATACACTTTCTTCTTCAGGGAAAATGGTAGGCTGTTATTCATTATCTGAGAATGCCTGCCGAATGCACTCCACGGCATTCTTATCCTTCTGATTATCTCTGTCTCATGGTTGGGATCGGCAAATGGTAGGCTGTTATTCATTTTTTGAGAATGCCTGCCCAATGAACTCGACCGCATTCTTATCCTTCTGATTATCTCTGACTCATGGTTGGGATCCGGGGCCACATCGTGGCGTAGGTAGATACATTCGCTGACCACTTCCACTGCCTCGCCACCTATGTCAAACCACCGTGCTGTTCCGAGGTTACTGATCATTACTTTAGTTCTCTGTATATTAATTTTCAGCCCCACGGTTCTACTCTGTTTGTCCAATGCGGTAAGCATGCTTTGCAATTTGTCCCCCGAGTTACTTAGCAAGGCAATGTCATCAGCAAATCTCAGGTTACTGAGGTATTCTCCATTAACCCTTACTCCCATCTCTTCCCAAGCCAATGATCTGAATACTTCTTGTAACCATGCTGTGAATAACATTGGAATAACAAGTTATATCTGTGGTTAAACTGTTTACAAAGTCTTAATGTTACTTTCCCCGCCAATGTAAGCTAAAGAACTGAAAGGGCATTGTTCAATCTTGTAAGCTACGGTTTGCGCGATTTTGCCAGAAGAAACTTCACTACTCCCAAAATCCCCGATGATTGAAAGTCCCGTGCCTGCACTCGTCTCCTCATGACTTCCTTGCCGAAGCCAAGCTCCGTCATGGCCTGCATGCATATCCTCCTGTTCTCTTTCCAAGCCACACCATTGAGAGCCGATATGCCTGGAACAACCAAAAAGATCGAGTCGTACGTGAAGACACATCTCTGTTTACAACGTGCAGACATGCGTGTTTATGCGTGGTCATGCACCTGGCGCAGAAGACTGCCGCGGGTTGTTGCACGCACCTTCTGTGGTGCTCATGAGTGCCCAGTCTTGAGAGCGGCACAGAAGCTCTTTCCTTGAGAAGCAGCTTCTGATGGACTCGTAGTCGTTGAGAATCACCACGTTCACAGAAGCCAGCCTTACCCTGGTCAAGAGTGCGACAGATTAACTCCCGCATAATAATTGCTGCGCCTTATTCGAACCCTAACAGTGCAATGAGATGGCGTTTGTCTGTGCCGTGCCTGTATGGGATACGTCAAGCTAAGACCAGAGTTACTGGATATATACCAGTTGCGAAACTCCCCATAGGCCCCATGTATCGAAAGCCGGTCTTCGGTTGCCCCCCTGCGCCGGGGCAAGCACGGGGCAAGTTGACTAGCCTGTCGTCGGTCGGCAGAACGTTGAAGTAGTACTCAAGCGCTTGCGGCTGCTGCCGTAAGCCATAAGAAGAAAAGCCGCAAACGCACAAGTAAATTTCACCTAATTAATGAGTTATAATTAAAAATAAATCTTTATTTTACAAAAAAAATTTGAATAATAATTGTTCTGCGAAGTTCACGTTTTGTATCCTAGGTGCCGCGCGCGTCGACTTGCTCCTCAGCTTCAGCGGAGCAAGGGGGCTAGCGCCGCCCGGATTCTGAAGCGGAGTCTCGCAACTGTCTATATTGAGTAACTCTGGCTAAGACAGACTAACATGGCCTTTAATAAATCTTGCGAGTGCCTCCAACATCTTGCTGGCAATTCTGATAACGGGCGCAGGAGTGAACGTTGTTACAGCATGCTCTTATGAGCTCTGTTTCGTGTTTTGGCTACACGCTAATTTCGAATCAGACAGCCTTACGAAATGATTGACGTAGTGGTTCGGGTTGATGGAGATTGAGCTAAGGGACTAGAATTTCCGGTGCAAAGTTATGGAACAATAAATGAAAAGGAGCGATTGCCACGCAGACTTACAGCGCGACTTAATCAAAATTCACTTGCTGACATCTGTTGTTGCAAATGAAGAAAGGGGCAGGTATACAGGCAAGACATGAACTGAGTGACTTACATGAAGACGGCACCGTAGGCCTTGGCCCACTGCGCACACTTGTCGAAGTGGAAGGTGCGGTGTATGGCAAACAGGTGTCCTAGCAGCGGGAGCCCCCAGGGAGTCGGGGGCAGCTTGGCGACCTTGTGATCGGTGCTTGCGAGGTGAGCCCGCCACTTGAAAGCAAGCACCGCGGCCGTCAACAGCGACAGGACAGCGCTGTAGGACAGTGCGGCCGTCACGGAGAACTGCGTGTACAACGCAAGCAGTGTTGCTTTAGCAGCCCTACAAGACTTCGCACTTAACAATTCTAGGCCTGAGCGATATTTTCAAAAACACCTTGTTTTCGTATAACTACTCGCACGTTCGGCACCTCTGTAGCGTCAACCTGTCCGAGAAGCACATTAGAGTCCACGAGGCAAGCGTCTTTTTGAAGCCGGGGGTTAAAAGCGTACGTGAATTCCACCCCCCTCACCCACACCCTGTAATAAGTGGGAGAGCGCGCTCACGAGCTCGCGCCTTGAGGGTCCTTGCCGCCGGGCCCGAGCAGCAGCGGCAGCCCGCGGCTTTCTGAATTGCGAAGATGCCTCCCCTTTTGTTTATTGTCGGCTCTAATAAACTTGTTTTCCTGCTCCTCTATGCACATGTAAAATTAGAACTCAAGTACTGTTTACTCACGCATCAAACGAACTGAAGTCTAGCTATTTTGCTATTCGGTCCTCGTGCGAGAACGTTATAAATTTCCAGTTTAGCTCCACTTGCAACAAGGGTTCCGTTACCCGCCATGGTGTATCAGCGGTTAAGGTATACATTGAGCTCCTGAAAACAATGTTGCGGCTTTTATGTCTCTACACGTGCTTTACTGATGGATGCATACAATTTGAGCATTTTAGAACTACAGCTGAGCGCAAGGTAAGGGCAAGCATTCTTGGTTTCTTACTATACGGACACTGTGAATCATAGATTGCGGTGACTTCCATGAACAACCAGAGCCTCTAGCAGACGACACACAAGCTCCCAGTCAGGTCGTTACTGAGTTCCATAATAAAGTAATAATCCGCCGGTCCGCCGCGGCGTACAGGCCGCGGACGCTATAAAAACGCGGCCGCTGCGGCCTCTAGCAGCGACTCGCCGACCCTTGGACGCTGCTCCCGAATGGCGCCCCGTTCTTGCGACGTTTGGGTGTCCCTTCGTTCCTCTGTGGCGTTCGCTGTTGTTTGGCAGGGCGAGCCTCCCTCGTCTTGGCAGCACAATGACGTCGAATAGCCTTGCAAAGCTTACGTTTTCCTTCCCCGAACTTGCTTGGGTGCGCAGCTTCTTTCGGATGGGCATTCTGGCGACAACTATAAGCGCCCTAAAGATTTCTGCTAAAATGAATTCACTTCACGCCCTTCCGCCGTCATCTTCACCCCTCACTCTCCTTCCCTCTGTCTCTCTACCACCACCCTCTTCCCCAGCTTCTGGCGTGGAACGTCAAATCCCCCTTCCTCCTTTTATCTCTCACCACCCCAGGCCCTCCCACTACCTGTCCACTCTGCCCAACCTCCTCGATTTGAATGTCTAATCGAGAGCCCCAGCGCTCGTTGTATGGCGAAATCGGAAACCGAAGGAAATCACTTGGAAGTCAGAATAATGTTTCGCGTTAAAAGAAAAGGTAGGGTAGTTTTGATACCTCGTGAGCCAGGTGACACTTTTGTGCCCAAAGAACCAATTTAGCTGCAACCAATCAGGCTTGGTTACGCTTAGAGTTGGTGCCAAAGGACGGACGCCAAACTGCGGCCCGCTGCATTACACCCCTGAGAGGCCTTCCACATCAACACCGGTATTTGCAGTATAACTTTCCAGCCATCTGAATTCTTGGCTGGAGGAGCATGAAACCCTTCTATTAATTTTTAACAGCTGAGTTATTTGGACCGACACAAATCCGCCCGGCGGAGGCACAAAACACCGAGTGCACGTGAGCGCATGCCTCGCAGCGACCGTCCGGCGTCGTCCAGGCTTGCGCGTGGGCTTACACCACATGAGGAACTCCCGCCTTCGTCGCTGCCGTCGTATAGCGGCCGGCGCGCCAAGGGTCCGCCGCGCCGAAGACGATGACTACGAGTCTGTCAAGAGAGAGAGAACAAGACTTTATTGAGAATATCCGGCGTGCGGGTGCGGATCAGGCCACACAGGGCTTCTCCGCACCCTATCTAGCTCGTGGCTATGTAGACCTCGAGGGTGGGCCTGCGTCGCGACGTCGGCTACTAGGTGAGTCCGCTCCCGCGGGAGGGTCCCCCGTTCGCTCTTGCCGGGCCAGGGCGTCCTCGAGCCGCTGGATGGCGAGCAGCTGCGCCGCAGAGTCGGGCGAGCTGATGTAGTCCACAATGTCTGGCGGTAGTGAGTCCGGCTCGGCACCGTCTTGCTGCACTTCACAGCCCCACATGATGTGGGCTAGAGTTGCTGGTTCACGCGCACAAACACTGCACTGCACTTGCACATAGTATCCGGGGCACACGTGTCGGGCGAGGGCCGGCGTGAGCACCGTGCGGGTCTGTAGTTGTCGGAGAAGGACGCCTTCGCGTCTGCCCAGCCTCGGGTGAGGCGGAGGCAGCGTTCGGCGCCCCTCTCGGTACCACGACAGGATGTCGCCGTACGTGGTCAGCGGTTCCGCTTGGAGGCCGACGTCTCCCGCGGTCGAGGCGCAGGGGGGCGCCGCACGGTGCGCGAGCTCGCGTGCGACGGCGTCTGCTGTCTCGTTGCGGTTGGCCGCTCCTCCAGCGATGGGTCCGACGTGTGCCGGGAACCATCTGATGTTGGTTGTGGTCGACTTGCGCGTGGGGAGCAGGCGGGCTGCCGTTTCCCCGATGCTGCTCCTGGCGAAGTTGGTGATGGCCGAGCGGGAGTCGCTCAGGATGGTTGTGGTGTCGGGGTCGCTTCGTAGCGCCAGTGCGATGGCAGCCTCTTCTGCTTGCTCGGCGCCGGGGGAGCGGAAGCTGCAGGCGTTCAGGATGCTTCCGTCCGTGGCGCGGATCACTACGGCCACGAAGGTGTGGGGTCTGTCCGGGAGTTGGGCGACGTCCACGTATACCGCCGTGTTGTCTGTAGCGTACGTCTCCGCGAGTGCGCGGGCTCTGGTTCGCCTTCGCTCCTTGTTGCGGTCCGGGTGGACGTTGCGCGGGAGCGGTGCGACGACCAGTTGTCTGGCAATGTCGTTGGGTATCTTCCTGTGTTCGTGGGTGTCTTCCGAGAGCGGCTCCGTCCGTAGCGAGCGGAGGCCGGCCCGTTGCAGGATCAGGCGACCCGTTTTGGTAGTACCGAGACGGGCGAGCTGCGCGGAGCGCTGGGCTTCGCACACCTCTTCCAGTGTGTTGTGTACGCCGAGGGACGCAAGGGCCCGGTTGCTTGTGCTGTGGAGAAGTCCCAGTGCCGTCTTGTGGGACTTGCGGATGGCTGCGTTGATCTTGTCCCGCTCGTGCTGCAGGCATCGGTGAAACGCGCCGACGTACGAGACGTGGCTCATCACGAAAGACTGCAGCAGTCGCAGGAGGTTGGGCTCCCGCATGCCATCGCGGCGTGTGGAAATCCTCCTGATGAGACGGGTCGCGATGCCCATCCTCGTGAGTAATTTGTCCAGGGCCGTGTGGTTGGTGTTGCCCGAGTCGATGTGGAGGCCGAGCACTCTGAGGCTGCGGACGTGCGGTATGGTCGTGCCGTTCTCGGTGCGGAGGGTGATGTTGCCGGCTTCGCGTTCGGCTTCCTTCCTGCGGTGGCCGGGGGGTGGCAGTATAAGCAGCTCCGACTTTTGCGGGGAGCACCGGAGGCCCGTGTTCTTCAGGCAGGCCTCGATTTCACAGATCGCCTCTTGCAGCGATTCCTCGATGTGGCCGTTGGTGCCGCGCGACACCCAGAGCGTGATGTCGTCGGCGTAGATCGTGTGGTGGACGTGCGGCAGGCGGGCGAGGCGCTCGGCCACCGGGATCATGACGATGTTGAACAGGAAGGGAGAGATGACGGACCCTTGCGGTGTGCCGACGCTGCCCAGCTCCCTTTCGTCTAGTTGTAGGTGACCGACGTGGATGCATGCCGTCCTGTGGGACAGGAACGCTCGAATGTAGTTGTACGTTCGTTCTCCCAGCCCCAGTCGGTTGACTTGTGCCAGGATGGCGGAGTGGAGCACGTTGTCAAATGCGCTCTTGAGGTCGAGGCCGAGCACTGCCCTGCAATCGGTTCTGCTGGGGGACTCGAGCAGGTCGTGTTGCAGGAGGAGCATGGCGTCTTGTGTGCTGAGCTTCGCTCGGAAACCGAGCATCGTGGCCGGGTAGATGTTGTGCTCTTCGAGGTAGCTCTGCCAGCGGTTGTTGAGAACGTGCTCGAGCACCTTGCCCGC